>NC_137608.1:50856175-50883675 GCF_963280865.1 Gymnoscopelus braueri | reverse complement strand
GAATATCTAAATGTTAGCCAAAGCATTGACCTAATCCCAGCAGGAAAAGGTGTAGGCTACGGTTCATTCCAGGTCAACTTTTGTACTTTTTTCCCACTCATGTACATTTTTGAATACATGACTGTTACTTGTAACAGAGTATTTCTGTATTGTGGTATTGCTCTACTTACAGTAAGTAACAAAATAAAATAAAATGGACTACTCTTTTTCCACTACTGATACAAACAGTGTGACTGCAGGCTTTCATCTTCTAGTTATTAGATATGGTCCATGTGACAGAGGGCTTCTTCTGAGAACTATGAATGGCTTGCTTAAAGAGAAGGGTACACTGAATCAGGGGTGAAACTAAGGGGGTTAATGAAACTAACCCATTTAAAAATCAATAAAACAAATTAAATTGATATTAATAAAATAATCAGTACATTTTTAGGTGACAAAAAACATCTATTTAAAATGTTTTTTTTTGGGGGGGGGCGGAGTGGGGTAAAATAGCAGATCTACAAGCTTTTTTAAAACTGGCATTTCTATTTTCTCATGTTGCTAAAAACACAGAGGAGTCGAAACCCAAGACTTTTACTCTTGTTTTTTTTTTCTTGTATAAAAGGGATGTAGCAATTAAGTATCTTGTAGCTTAGTTGTATCTCTTAGTATCAAATGACTGTCTCTAGCAAACAGTGGCTGTAATGAAAGAAGGCAAAGAGGAGAGTGAAAACCCCATTACAGATAATAGCATCTGAGGAATGCAATGACTAACATACCATTATCTCTGTACGCTAATGTATGTTTACTCAGTAATACACGACTCCATGTCAGCTGGCTTTTAGCAGCTTCTGAAATGCAAGACGTTTGAACCCCATTCAATCCGGGAACGCATTTTCCGATGTCTTTGGCTATTCAAAAATAGCAGATCTACAAGTTCGTGAGCTTGTAGATCTGCTATTTTTTGAAAAATCTTGAACATATGTGCAAATCTTTTAATATATTTGTTTTTAAAGCGAACATTTGTAACTCCAATCTTTGCTTCTGGGGGGTCCCTGGAACAACACATTTTGAGATGGGGGGGTCGGCGGCCAGATACATATAATTTTGGGTGGTCCTTGACATGAAAAAAAACAGTTTGAGAACCACTGATTAAAGAAACATATGTTTTTTCAAAAAACTGTTAGGATTTAGAAGACATTTGTAGAATCCCAAGAAGCAAATATTTGAGTTGAAAATGTTCGCTTTGAAAAATATATATAAAAGATTTGCACACATTTTCAGGATTTTTCAAAAGAATAGCAGATCTACAAGCTCATAGCGTGGCACTGAGTGCCGCGCTATGAGCTTGTAGATCTGCTATTTTTGAATAGCCCAACGAATAAGATAACGGTTACAGTGGTTAAAATCTAAAATGACAGATGCTTTCCTGGTCTTAGTGGGTTGAGCAGAACCATTGCACTTTGCAGCTGAACGGTTAGAGAGCCCGCCGCAGGTTCGATTCCAGGCCTGGCTATAGCAATGTGTGGAATATGACCCATCCAAGTGTCATTTCACAGAGGAAACTCAAATCGTCAATGGCTGTTACAGCTTACCTTTTCTTTACTTTTTACCAGCTTGCTCGAAGAGCACTAATCAACACCTATACGACATGTTTTCGACATCTTTTTCATCATTGGCTGTGTCCTTTAAGCCAATGGGTGAGCCTTCCCATACTCTGAACGGCGGTCTCGTCCTTCCATGCTATGGCATCATAATAATCATCAAGTGTTGCCAGATTCTGCGAGAGAAATAAGCAACCAGGTCTATGAAAACAAGCCACGCATACACGGAACACACACGGAACACACACACACACACACACACACACAGATTGGATCGGGGCAAAACAAAGCGCATGTCTTGTTTTATGATGATTTTTCACTTGCTTTTTCCATCGTCTACATCACATCGGCATCTTCCAGCCTGTAGAATAGTGACACACCCACTTTGGTTCCCAGTCTGTGTTAAAAAGAGTCCCGCTGCTAGCTATAGCAGAGCTCTAAATATAAAAGGCCAGCGTTTGGCTGTGCTGCTGCTCAGTCAGATCATGATGCCTCAACATGAAAAGAGTCTTTTTGTCTGAGACACTCTGCCCTCATTTTCACACTGTGGAGCCAGAGGGGCCAGCCTTCTAGAACAGGATGCGGTGGTGGAAAGTAACTAAGTACATTTACTTAAGTACAGTACTTTTTATTTGTACAATTCTGAAGTATTTGTACTTTACTTGACTATTTCCAATTTTCTGTACTTTTACTTCTACTCAACTACATCTCAGAGGCAAACATTATACTTTTACTCCACTACAATGATATGAAAACTTTAGTTATTAGTTACTTTGTAGATTTTGATTATTATTACAAAACATACATTAACCACTTCAGCCCTATATACATTTCGGCCATTTGAAACAACAAAACGTGCTTTCTGATTGATTTGATTAATGGATAGAATAATCGGCGCAATTAGCTTTAGTAGTGAAGTGCGGTATTATCTAGTGAAGATCAAAGGCCTGATGGGACACACACACACACACACACACACACACACACACACACACACACACACACACCTCTCCGTCCGTCCGTCCGTCCGTTTGTTCTCTCTCTCTCTCTCTCTCTCTCTCTCTCTAAAAAATAAATAAAATAAATAGTGGAAATAGCAGATCTACAAGCTCAAAACGCGTCGCATCATAATCGTGACAACCCTACCACGCATGGGCAAGACCTGGCCGATAGAGTGTCTAAACAGAAGTACCGGAATTTGGCGGAAGTACCGCCGAAATAAATGACGTTGACGCTTTACAAATCTGTTTACATTCTACGTGAATGAAACAAGTGTTGTGATTGGTCAAAAAAGATCGTTTCCGGGGGAAATGCGCACGACGGAAGTCCCGCCCCTATAGACACTCTCTGCATTAGGTCGTGACCAGGCTTTTCTCTTTGCATCTGAGTTAAGGCTGGGAACGAGGCTACAGCCCTATACCAGTAGTGTTGAATGAGATCTCTGAGCTGATTGGTCTGTGTCACCGCGGTGACACATTCCACGCTGCACTTACAAAGACGTATAAGTAGGGCTATGGATTATTTTCTTAAGTGATTATTCTATTATTCTTTTTTTATGATGCGTCTCTCACACACACACGCACACACACAGGACGAGCAGGTTCTTCAAGGTTCTAACACTATTTCCTGGACGCAGAATCGCAGTCACTTTATGATAATGACTTCCTGTTTAGCTTCCATGATTAACCCATTCAATCCAGGAACGCATCTGTGTGTCATTTTTAAGATGTCTTTGGCTATTAAAAAATAGCAGATCTACAAGCTCATAGCGCGGCACTCGGTGCCGCGCTATGAGCTTGTTAGATCTGCTACTTTTGAATAATCTTGAAAATGTATGCAAATCTTTGAATATATATTTGTAACTCAAATCTTTGCCTCTGGTCCCTGGAACAAAATATTTTACAAATGTTTGCTTTAAAAATATATAATTTCAAAGATTTGCACGCATTTTCAAAAATAGCAGATCTACATGCTCATAGCTTATGAGCTTTTTGCCGTGGTTAATGTAAAAGAGTTCCTATCACACACAGATTTGGCGGTAGTATTACTGACACCCGTCATGTGACATTCTAACCTCGCGTGACCAGACAACATCAATAGCTGCTAATCTGACGAGGGCAATTATTTTGTGCAATGGCAGATACATGTAGATTGGTTTGGAACCAGGCTAGTGACATTCAGCACATTTTAATCTGTGTTACTGACACTGAACTACAGTAGCACACACACACACACACACACACACACACACACACACACACACACACACACACACACACACACACACACACACACACACACACACACACACACACACACACACACACACACACACACACACACACACACACACCCCCCCTTCTGAGGAGGACCGTTCCTGTCTCTCTTCATTCTTTGTCTCATTAGTGTTTGCTTGATCTCTATCTCTATCTCTATCTCTAGGTCTGTCGCTCTCTCCCTCTCTTTCTATATCTCTCTCTCTCTCTCTTTATATTGGCTAATGAGAGGGCGGATGGGAAGGTGGGCGGGCGGGCCTCTGACGTCACTCTGACTCAGACATAAGCATAAGAGGATGCAGCTACGCCCAAATATGGAGTGTGTCGTCTAACCTTACGCGGCCCGAACTCTAGAGATGTTTTAATATAAACCTCTCTCTCTATATATATATATATATATATATATATCGTCCTTCTTTCCTCATTGGCAGAGCTCCGCAGAAACGAAAAAACAGGAGAATAAAAAGCACAGAAATGGTCCTTAGTCCTTACACTGAAACCATGCGTCCATGACACAGAAATGGCTCCCGAGCGGTTGTTTCGGAAAACACTATGTGTCTATGTGTATGTGTGTCTATGTGTCTATGTGTCTATGTGTATGTGTGTCTATGTGTCTATGTGTCTATGTGTATATGTGTCTATGTGTGTCTATGTGTCTATGTGTATGTGTGTCTATGTGTATGTGTGTCTATGTGTGTCTATGTGTGTCTATGTGTCTATGTGTATGTGTGTCTATGTGTCTATGTGTCTATGTGTCTATGTGTCTATGTGTATATGTGTCTATGTGTCTATGTGTCTATGTGTATGTGTGTCTATGTGTATGTGTGTCTATGTGTCTATGTGTCTATGTGTATGTGTGTATGTGTGTCTATGTGTCTATGTGTCTATGTGTGTCTATGTGTCTATGTGTCTATGTGTATGTGTGTCTATGTGTCTATGTATGTGTGTATGTGTGTGCAGCAGTACATGTTTTATCTGTGAACCCACCTGGGACCCAGTGATGGAGGTCACAGCCAGCTGGACAAGGACAGACAGAGGAGAGGAGAGGAGGGGGGGAGGCAGGAGGAGGAGGAGGAGGAGTGTGTAGGTTATTATGTGGTAGATCAATGGAGTAATGTAAAGACAGAAACATAAGAATGAAGAAGAGAGAGGAAGATAGGGTGGATGAACACTACGTGTGAGTGTGTGTGTGTAATGTGTGTGAGTGAGTGTGAGTGTGTTATGTGAGTGTGTAATGTGAGTGTGTGTGTAATGTGTGTGTGTGAGTGAGTGTGAGTGTGTTATGTGAGTGTGTGTGTGCAGGAGCAGCAGATTTCTCTCCCCTGCAGAGCCAACAGATGAGAGCCCAAACATACGCGCCCAAACATACACACACACACACACACACACACACACACACACACACGTTTTGCTCCTGCCTACAGAACGCCAGTGTGTTTGCAGGAAGCAGATTGCACGTGTCGTCATCCACCTCCTACAACACCACCTTGTTATAGCATGATGCCTTCTTTTACTCACATCTCCTTCCTTACATCCATCCATTCATCACCATCATCAACATCAACAATATCCATAGTGAGGTATTTGGTGATAAATATCATGTCGATGGCCTGGTGGTTAAGTCACATACCACATATAGACTCTAATTAGGGATGCACCGAATATTGTTTGAAATAACTGACCTCAATATGGACCCATAGTGATAATACGTTTTGACATAATCATACATCATAGCTCTACAACAGAGGCACAGCCATCACAGCAATGGTACAAAAAATAATTTAAATAAAAAAGAAAGAAAATAAATATAACCTCTAATGCAGCCTGACAGCGAGTCACAGGTTTGATTCCCTATCCTGACACCCTTTTGCTGTGTGTCACTCTCAGTCTCTCCCTCTACACTGTAATATCCACATAAACATTTCTGTAAAACCCATGTAGCAATTAATCCAAGTTCCTCTCAAATCATTTGTTATGTTAAAGGTTCTATGACATTAATTTTCACTTAAAAAAAAAACAAGTTTTTTGGGGGGTTTTATGACCTCAATTGCACACAAAAAAACTGAACTTTGAACATTCAGTGGATTTTCTGTGGTCTGGGGTTTTCTGAATAATTAGGCTGAAAAGTAATCTGTGATTGCCCCTTGGAGAGTGAAGTCACAGGCCATTAATCCCGCCCACTCTCCTCCTCGCCCCTCCCCTCCCCTATCCTTTCCTTTGGGGGGGGGGCGGAGCAGAGGTGATGATTGATACAGTTAAAACTTTTTATACACGTTTGAAGGACCATGACCAAGACTTTTAATGTGTTGTAAAACTGAATGTCATGAAACCTTGAAAGACTATCTATCCGTGTCTAAAGGTCATGGAACGTCTTGTCCTGAGCTCTTGGCAGACAGACAACGCCCCCATCATTATGTAGGACTTTCATCACCTCTCTAACCTTCACCTTCAGTCTACGGTATCTGTCTTATCATCATGGGGCTGTGATTGCCCACCAGGCAGTCTCTCTCCTGCTACAACACTCAGCCTTCTCTGTATCAATCACTATCTGGAACATGGTAATGCAACTGATTAGCATGTTGCTAACCCTTTAACCCATTCAGACCTGAGGCCCATTCTAAAAACGCCTTCTAAATCCTGACCCAAGTCTTCTGAAAAATATTTATTCAAAAATTACAAAACATGTATGTTGCTATATACTGTACATAGCAACAAGAACCCCAAAAGGAGTTCCCGTCCTGAAAGGTAGAGTTACAAATAGGGGTTCCCTTCCCGCCCAAAATGGGTTCAGACCGGGGAACGCATTTGTGTCATTTTAAGATTAAAAAAAAAATGCAGATATACAAGCTCATCACAGCGCTATGAGCTTGTAGATCTGCTATTTTTGAGGAAAATAAAATCGTGAAAATGTGTGCAAATCTTTGAATACACACATTTATAACTCAAATCTTTGCTTCTGGGGGGCTCCCTGGAACAAAATATTTTGAGATGGGGGGGGGTCCGCGGACAAATAAATATCATTTTGGGGGTCCTTGACATGAAAAACGTTTGAGAACCACTGATATTATAATCACTGATAGAATTTACATTTGTAGAATCATCAATAAGATTTGAGTTACAAATGTTCGCTTTGAAAATATATATATATATATTGAAAGATTTGCACAAATCTTCCCGATTTTTCAAAAATAGCAGATCTACAAGCTTGTATATCTGCTATTTTTGAATAGCCCAAAGAAATCTAAAATGACACAGATGCGTTCCTGGATTGAGTGGTTTAATTCACAAAAAAAACACAGATAAGTTAAATATAAGTCAAGATAATGGATAAGACAGTGGTTTTCAACCAGGGGAGGGGGGGGGTACCAGGGGGTAAAATGTGCAGATCTACAAGCTCATGGCGCGGCACCCAGTGCAGCGCCATGAGCTTGTAGATCTGCAAAAAAAATGTGTGCATATCTTAGTTTGAATATATATAATTTTCAATTCAAAGCAAACATTTCTAACTCAAATCTTTGCTTCTGGGGGGTCCCTGGCACAAAACATTTTCAGATGGTGGTCCGCGGCCAAATGTAGATCAGTTTAGGGGTCCTTGGCATGAAAAAGGTTGAAAACCACTGATATAAGATGTTTTTCTGCCTCGTCAGTCAGTCGCAGTGGTGGAAAGTAACTAAGTACATTTACTCAAGTACTGTACTTAGTACAATTTTGAGGTATTTGTACTTTACTTGAGTATTTCCAATTTCCAATACTTTTACTCCACTACATCTCAGAGGCAAATATTGTACTTTTACTCCACTACAATTATTTGAAAACTTTAGTTACTACTAGTTACTTTTCAGATATAAACTATTATATAATGAAACATACATTAACCACTTTAGCCCTATTTTATACATAGGCTATTTGAAAATAGCAGATCTACAAGGTCACAACGCGTCGCATCGCGACGCGTTGTGACCTTGTAGATCGGCTATTTTCAAATATTTAGTACTTTTACTTTTGGTACTTTAAGTATATTTTGAAGCCAATACTTTTGTACTTTTACTCAAGTACATTTTTAATTTTGGATTTTTACTTGTAACAGAGTATTTTTATATTGCAGTATTGGTACTTTTACTTAAGTACAGAATTTGAGTACTTTTTCCACCACTGGTCAGTCGTCAGCAGCGACGACAATACGAACCCAAAAACCGTCTTCCCTTACCGTGTCCTGAGCGCGTGCCACGCCGCGTCCACGTCGGCGTACAGGTTCTTCTCGGACGGCTTCCCGCTGCTCGCCCCGTAGCCCGAGTAGTCGTAGGAGAAGACGTTGCAGTTGATCCTGGAGCCCAGGCCGATGTAGAAGCTGCTCATCTGGCCCAGGTCCACGGCGTTGCCGTGGGAGAACAGCAGCGTGTAGCGGGCGCTGGGCGAGCAGCGCACGAACATGCAGGCGATGCGGTTGCCGCGGGCCGTGCGCGTCACGAAGCACTCGATGGCGTCGCGCTCGCGCGCCGAGTACTGCCAGTCGGCGCGCTCGCTCAGGTGCAGCGTCCAGCGGCTGCCGCTGTCATCGCTCATCAGGCTGAAAAGGTTAAAAGGTAAAAAAGGTTAACATTAGGTCACATTAAAATAGAGGAACAATAAGAATAAGTTACAAACAGAGCAGCAAAAAAAATGCCTAGAAATAAACAGTGATTCAAAGTAACTAAGTACATGTACTCAAGTACTGTACCCTGTAATTTTGAGGTATTTTTTACTTTACTGGAGTATTTCCAATTTTCAATTATTTTACTTCTACTCCACAACATCTCAGAGGCAAATATTGTACTTTTACTCCACTACAATTATTTGAAAACTTTAGTTACTAGTTACTTCTCAGATATAAATGATCATATCATATTATAAAACACACATTAACCACCGTAGCCCCATTTTATACATAGGCTATTTGAAAATAGCAGATATACAAGCTCACAACGCGTCACATCGCGGCGCGCTGTGAGCTTGTAGATCAGCTATTTTCAAACATTTTAGTACTTTTACTTTTGGTACTTTAAGAGTATTTTGATGCCAATACTTTTGTACTTTTACTCAAGTAACATTTTGAACACAGGGCAGGCCTTTACTTGTAAAAGAGTACTTACATTGTGGTATTGATACTTTTACAAAACATTTATAAACCACTGCTCTTTATAGGCAATTCTGCAGTCAATTGGTATCCAACGTAATGAAGCATAAAGCATAAGTGTGATACAGTATGTGACCTGACCTGTAGGTGGGCTCGGGCGGCAGGAAGGCCAGCTTGGAGGCGATCTTGCTGGGGCATGGCGGGCAGCAGAACAGGCAGCACAGCTCGCTCAGGGACAGGTGGTTCATCCTCAGAAGAAGAAGCACTGAAGGGGAAGGATGACATACAAGAGATAATGAATGGTGAGCAGGTCATATCGTTGAGAAATTAATCTCTCAAGACAGCAGTGTTGATTTCGTCGACTAAAACTATGACGACAAATGTTGGTCGACTACCTTTTTTCACTGAAAAAAAAAACTAAATAAAAACTAAATAAAAACTAAGCTATGATGACTAAAACTAAGACTAAATGTACTGACAATTTTGTCAACAAATAAAAACTAGACTAAAATGTTAGTGAGGGACTAGTGGAGAAGAGATCCAGCAGAACTACAAGACAAGTCATTTTATGTTTGGTTGCGCTCTGAAAATAGCTCACAACGCGTCACACTGCGACGCGTTGTGAGCTTGTAGATCGGCTATTTTCAGCATGCAACCAAGTGTAAAATCAGGCATTGCGACGCCATCAAGGCACCGCCCAAAAAAAAAATTGTCGACTAAATCAACTGCACTCAAATGTTTTACTTAAAGGGTAAGACCACTTTGGTAGGTTTGGGTTGTGTAGTTACCTTGCCATGATGTAACTCCAAAGGTGGGCAAGAAATCAAAAATAATTGCTCCATTGATTAGAAATTGATAATTCAAAAATATGCTCCTCATTGACTTACATTGTATGGTAAAACAGCTCTCAAAGTCACTCTTTTAGCACATAAATGAACACAAACAAAGCTGATTCAGACAATATAGAGCATCACCAAACCCAGTACTGTTTGTTTTTTTAATAAAAATGTCAACTTCCTGTTGATTTTACTATTTGAAGATCTGGATCCGGATCCGCCGATCCAGTCCAGGTTTTCTACTTATTAAAAATGGCAAAATCAACAGGAAGTTGATTTTTATTTAAAAAAAAAAACAGTACTGGGTTTGGTGATGTTCTATATTGTCTGAATCAACTTTGTTTGCGTTCGTTTACGTGCTAAAATAGTGACTTTGAGAGCTGTTTTACCGTACAATGTAAGTCAATGGGGAGCATATTTTGAATTATCAATTTCTAATCAATGGAGCAATAATTTTTTATTTCTTGCCCACCTTTGGAGTTACATCATGGCAAGGTAACTACACAACCCAAACCTCTACCAAAGTGGTCTTGCCCTTTAAGTAAAAGTATCAATACTGCAATGTAGAATTACTCTGTTACAAGTAAAAGTCCGGAATGAAAAATTTACTTCAGTAGAAAAAAAATATATATCATGTATTTATTTTCTGGTCAAAAATACAGCGATGTTTGGTTTTTGTCCATATCACCCAGCTCTACCAGACTATGAAATAGATCTGGGAAATTCCATTTGAGATTAAGGAGGAATCGACCTGTGTGTGTGTGTGTGTGTGTGTGTGTGTGTGTGTGTGTGTGTGTGTGTGTGTGTGTGTGTGTGTGAACTTTCTCTCAGTTCTTTCTCTACAGAGTTGTACCTTGTTGAAGTGAGTTTTACATTGAAGTGAGTTTACAAAAGCAAAAAAAACACACACACAAAGTTCCCTGAAACAAAGAACAACAGATGAGTTGAATCACCAATTAAGTGTGTTCTGCATCGTCTGATGATTGATCACAAGGTAAAGCCACAGGATACTGTACTGAGGTATTTATATGTTCAGCAGCAGCAGGACTCCTGAGAGCTTCTCTGTTTGTGTTTCTACTTTAAAACATATTTGTTAGAGTAGAAATGCAGTAATGTAATGTAATGTAATGTAATGTAGGCCTCGGGGGGCCTAAGCTATGAAAATGCTTTTGCTTTATTTTTTTTAGACCATTGATTCCTTCTCTACATAGTTACAGTATATCGTTGCTGTCCAGGCAGAAACCTCTTATCTCCATATTTAAATTAACGCCCTACTTGATCATACTACAGCGTCACACACACAATCATCAAAAAGTAGCAAATCTACAAGCTGGAAACGCGGCACAAAGCGATGTGTTTTGAGCTTGTAGATCTGTTACTTTTGCTGTTTTTGAATTTGAATCCTGAAAAGTAACAGTTTTGGACATATGAGGTTTTCAAAACTGGAGCAATGAAGAAAAGAACAATGTCTTCTACTGTATGTCAGCGTGCTGCTAACTTTCCTGGAAGAGAAAGACAAGTAGTTTCTATTTGCTTGTCCCTATCGATGATGTCATTGGTAGACATCGATGATGTCATTGGTAGGCTTGTAGCGCAAGCTTGTAGATCTGCTATTTTTGAATAGCCAAAGTATAAAATCATGGTTAATATTGGTTATAGCTAAAATCTAAAATGACACAGATGTGTCCCCGAATGGAAATGGGTTGACTTTCACTTTCAAAATGTTTCTAAACTAGTTAAAATAGCCGATCTACCTACTATTTTCACTACTTTTGCATGACACACAGTGCAAAGACGTAGACCATTAATTGACAAAAACGAAACATAAAAAGTAGAAATATGGAGATTGTAGATACAAGGTATCTGGAGCAGGCCCTCAGGCTGGTTGTGGTTCAGTTCAGTCTGCCTCTGGGCTCCTTCATCCACTCAGACATTAATGACTGTAAAAGCATCTCCTCCAGTCGGCCCCGCCCTGTCTGGCTCCTAGATGGTTCAGATGTTAAGAGATGGTTTTGTTTTTCATTGCCTTGCAGCAATGAGAGGTCTCTCTAGTGCTGTAGTTATCAAAAACGATTTTGTGCCAAAGACCCCCAGATTCACATGCATTTGAAAATGTCAATGTGCCAGGGACCTGAGGAATACATTATATACAGTAGCTGCTTATATCTAACCTTTATATTTTAACATCACTTAATAATAATTATATAATACATTATGATATTTGGCAGCTTGTAAGAGCCTAGCTGTCTCCACTATGCCTGATAGCTATTGTTTTGACACTGCCTACGTTGTTATGGTTCAGTTTGTCCTTCAAGCAGCTACAGCAGGGGTCTTCAACGTTTTCCAGGCCAAGGACCCCCTAGCTGAGAGAGAGATGAAGCAGGGACCCCCTCTATATTGCAGATTAAACTCTTTTTTTGTTTTACTTGGTCTGCTCTTTTTTCCCTCTACACTAAAACTCTTTGCCAAAAATAGCCGATCTACAAGCTCACAACGCCTCGCGCTGCGAGGCGTTGTGAGCTTGTAGATTTTCTGAAAAACGTATGTTTCTATATCAGTGGTGCTCAAACTTTTTCATGTCAAGAATCCTCAAAATTATATGTATTTGACCACGGACCCCCATCTCAAAATATTTTGTTCCAGGGACCCCCCAGAAGCAAAGATTTGAGTTTAAAATGTTCGCTTTAAAAATATTATATTTTCAAAGATTTGCACACATGTTCACGATTTTTCATAAATAGCAGATCTACAAGCTCATAGCTTGAAAAAAAAAAGTTTGAGAACAGCTGGACTAGATGAACGTCTGCCTACCTGCCCGCCCGGCGAGTTACACTTTGTACACTCTCAGAGTTACAGACCTGTAAAGGGTCCATTTGGTTCTTATTCCTCCTAACTATCAGTCATTTAGCTAGTGGTAGTAGAGACCCCCTGGGAACCGCCTCAAGGACCCCCTGGGGGTCCCAAGGGACCCAACTTTGAGAACCACTGAGGTATATATAGGTCAGACAAAGCGTTGGGTTTGTTTTATCTCCAGGCTTTTCAGAGAAGCCAGATGAAATCACACATTAAAGTAATGTGTGTGATTTTTAAGCTGAACACTTAAAAAATGCCAGTCTGAAGCTTGCTCCTATGCTTGCTCTATGTATTACTGGTTTCCTTAACCATGGTATCTTACCAGATTCCATGTTAGCGGTACTACTTGTGCCAGTTATTAAGGACAAAGCTGGGAAAATAAATAGCATTGATAATTACAGACCCATTGCTTTAGCTAGTATACTCTCCAAAGTATTGGAGAAAATCCTGTTGGACAGACTGGATAGGTATATTACCACAGCTGACAACCAGTTTGGATTTAAAAGGAAACATGGCACTGATATGTGTATTTTTGCTTTAAAGGACATTATTGCAAAATATAGAAGCCAGAATTCCACCATGTTTCTGTGTTTTATTGATGCTTCTAGGGCATTTGACCGGTTGAATCATTTCAAGTTATTTGACAAAATGTGCCAAAGAGGGGTACCCAAGTACATTATAAGGATACTAGCCTTTTGGTATGCACATCAGACTATGCAGGTGAAGTGGGGAAATACTGTGTCCGAACATTTCTATGTTGGTAATGGTGTTAAGCAAGGGGGGATTTTATCTCCTCTATTATTTAATTTATACATGGATGGGCTGTCTAGGAAACTGAACCAGTGTAAAACTGGATGTGTCATAGGTGACTCTGTAGTCAACCACCTTATGTATGCAGATGATTTGATTATCTTTTCCCCGTACAGTGCAGGCTTACAACAGCTTCTCAGGGTTTGCTCCCAGTATGGCATTGATTTTAATATTAAATATAATGCCAAGAAGAGTAGCATCATGATTGTGCGAAGTAAAGATGATAAAAAGGCAGTATTTCCTAATTTTATTCTCAGTAGCAACATACTACTTGTGTGCAGTGAGATTAAGTACCTAGGACACTGTATATCCGATGATCTCTCTGATGACAAAGACATCCATAGACAAAGATGCAAATTGTATGCCCAGGCAAACATACTAATGCGGAAATTTCACAAATGCTCTGTACATGTCAAGGTATCACTCTTTAAAGCATTCTGTACACCATTGTATACGGCTCACTTATGGAGTAACTACAAAGCTAGCAGCATGCGAAAACTAAAAGTAGCATACAGTATAATGATGCTCTACGGTTGCTGGTGAGGGTACCAAGATGGCACAGTGCCAGCCAGCTGTTTGTAAACCTGGGGGTACCTACCTGTCAAGCCCTGTTAAGAAATTTAATGTACAAATTCATATGTCGTCTTGAAAAGTCTGACAATCATGTTATTAAGATTTTAATTAACCCTGTCAAAAGTTCTACTCGGTACTCTTCCACGATATGGAGACATTGGCGTAACAGCCTCTACGGACTTTGAAAAGCTGTAGTTGGACTGTTTTTATGTGTTTTTTTAATTTCTTTTTATTATTTTATTGCTTTTACTGTGTGATTGTCATGTTTTGCTATATGGACCCTGAGTCTGAAATAAAGATTGAATTGAATTGAATTGTGTGGTCACAATAAAGGCTGAGTCACATGACCAGGGGTGCACTGTGGTCGCTTCACGCAACACCAAGGCGTTCCGCCGGTGTTTTGGCAGGATCACGCGCACGCACATGCACGGATGTGCACGCGTGTGTGCTGTGTACGTTCCCCTCGATTCATGAACCAAGTACCCAAATGGCTTTGCATAACAGGTTTACAGGTGAGTGTTAGTTTAGTTATTTATTTCGGTCATGATTTTCTTTTTTGTAACAAAAACAGTTGAACATACATTCAACAGTACCATTAGTCAACAAGATGACCATTTGGCCAAAAAGGTATGGGCTGAAGCCGAAGCTTATTTTGCCCACCTTTATTACCATTTAAAATAAAATATTATCACAGAAGCGTAAAGAAAACGTAAGAGCAAACAAAAGAAAATTAACTATCATGAAGCTTCAAATATTACACTTCAGAACAAACGAAACAAAAATAAAAAACTTTTCGGTTTACATACATTTTTCGAACGTTAACAATTACACCTTATACTAAATATATTATAACAACATCTTCAATCACTAGTAGCATTTATACCATCACTATTTAGAGTTATTATTACTATTGATATTTATTTGATATAATTGTTTTCTTCCAATTGTTAGGTTACAGGTTGTATTTTTTTTTTGTGTGCAAATGTGTCCTCACTCCTCACATACACGGTATAAGCAACACAGCATTTACAGCACTGCTGCCCAGTGCTGCCAGTATCCTATCTGCACGCAACAACAAGGCCTCAGCCACCATCCAAGAAGAGAAAGATACTTTGTTTCAAAGCAACCTTTTTCTGTTTCAGCTCCTATAATTCAAGGCATTCCTTCCTTGAGAAGATTTACAAAGACTAAAAAAACCTATATGCTTAAAAACAAGTCATTTCCAATACAAACATGTGTCCTACTATTTATACACCCGTAAACCTAAGTAAAATGAATCACACATTAAAGGGATATTTCACTACAATTTCACAACAAATTTGGCTCATTTTATCGTCTACTCAGGCTTTTGTGAGCACCCTGGACAGTTTTTAAGATGCTTGATTCAGTATTTAGATATTTGATATTCATTTTATCAGACACGCCCCCTTCCTATACAAACCCATTGTAACTTCAAACTCCATTTGTCAGATTCATCAAAAACACCCGTCCTTGGTTCTAGCCAGCCACTGATATTGTCCTTCTAATACGTGAGGAGACCGTGTTTTTTCAATTTGTTTTTTCATTAATTTTTTATTTATAAAAAATAAATAAAAATAAATTATCGAAAAAACACGGCCCCCTCAGGTATTAGGAGGGCAGGGTGAGTCACCAGAAGCAAGGACGGGTGTTTTGATGAATCTGACATGTTAAAAATGGAGTTTGAAGTTACAATGGGTTTGTATAGGAAGGGGGCGTGTCTGATAAAATGAATACTAAATATCTAAATTATGAATCAAGCAACTTAAAAACTATCTGGGGGGCTCACAATAGCCTGAGTAGACGATAAAATGACCAAAAGTTTTTTTGAAAGTGAAATATCCCTTTAATGTGAAATAAAATGTGCGTGCGACGTGCACGAGCGTGACGTCATTAAATAGCGTTCCGACAGTACAAAAAGATAATCACCATTACAGCCCTGCATTATGACCCAAATGACTTACCATGACATTTATGGGTCAAACGTGCATGTTACATAATCGTCTCCGTCGGGTGGAAACCTCATATGTTCAAAACTGTTACTTTTCAGGATTCTACATTTTAAAGTAGCAGATCTACAAGCTCAAAAACACAAAAAAAAGTTAGAATATATGGAGATAAGAGGTTTCTGCCCCGACAGTAAAGATATTCTTGATATGACAGGTTTCCTCTAAACCAGGGGTCTTCAACAGGGGGTCCGGGACCCCTAGGGGGTCCTCAGAGCTACTATAGGGGGTCCGCCAAACCGTTGTGTTTTTTTTTTATTAAAGCACTTGAACCCTGGCATCCTTATTCTGAGGAGAACTTTTGCCAAAAATAGCAGATCTACAAGCTCGTTGTGAGCTTGTAGATCGGCTATTTTTGGCAAAGAGGTTTAGGTGTAGAGGGGAAAAAAAGAGCAGACCAAGTAAAACAAAAAAGAGTTTAATCTGCAATATAGAGGGGGTCCCTGCTTCATCTCTCTCTCTCAGCTCGGGGGGTCCTTGGCCTGAAAACGTTGAGGACCCCTACTCTAAACGTTGTTTTTAAACCACACAACTCAACAACGTGTCTCAGGCTTTGACTCGCCCTGTGAAACGTGTGTTGTTTACTGAGATCACACTTTATGCCTAGCATTAAGTTAAAGGCATAATTACGTAACGTTGCCCTGTGGTAAACGGTTAAATGGTAAACGGTGCATTTCTATAGCGCCTTTATCCAAAGCGCTTTACAATGAGCGTTCCATTCACACACACACGCGCACGCGCGCACACACACGCGCACCAATGGCAGAGGAAACCATGCAAGCCAAGATGAATTGAGTACAAAGGACCCCAATGGAAACAAGCCATAGTGCTTTCTTGGGTTTAAAATCCTCTTAATAACAGAACCTTGTATTGAACTGTACTTCCCTGTGCTTTGTGTCTTTGCAAACTGTTAATAAAGTATTCAATCAATCAAACAGGCACCAACCTGCTCATAGGGAGCAGGTAGGGGGTTCAGTGTCTTGATGCTCAAGGACACTTCGACACCAACACAGGGGGAGGATGGCCGGGGATCGAACCGGCGGGAACCTTCTGTATCCCTTGATTGATTTTATTGAATATTTTATTAGGCAGAAATGTAAAAAACAGCACAAGTACAGTCAAACACTTTGTCTAAAAGGTACGTCCAAAAAAGTCCTTGTGGTCTTGTTTCCATACGGGTCCTTGGTGTTCAATTCATGAACATAAAGTAGCAGCAAACAGTTCAATATCATCACAAAATACAGAAAAACACAATATGTACAGAGTCGGAAAAACAATGGGGGGGGGGGGGGAGTGAGAGTCAAAGAAAGGGGGAGGGTCGTCTGTCTAAGGGAGAAGTGGTACTACCTCCCCCTTTGCCCTCCTGAAAGGTGAATTTCAGGGCTGTTTTAAAGACGGGGTGCCATGATTTTCAGTGATTTTTTCCCCCCCTAAAACATAATCATCAGGTATTATGCTTATACTAGGAGGAAGATTTTCTTTCAAAAAAGTGTACAGAAATGGTTAAAATTGTGTTTTTATGTGGACACGCCTCCAGTTCATTAAGTATACCTGGTTCTCACCTTAGCACCTCCTCCACCACCTTAGCACCACCCACCTGTCCTAGTCCCTCCTCCTCCTCCTCATGCCCACACCTGTTGTGTTATGATAATGAGGGGGAAGGTATATTTTTACTGTGTCACTAAAGGGCTGTCGTTTGACCCTCAAGGTTTCAGCCTCCAGGTAGAAACTCAAAATAGTCAGAGAAGACATAAAACACCATAAAAACACCACCAGGGGGCTTAATGAAGTTCTATCAACCTCATAGACACATGAAAAACAGAAAAAGTGCAAAACCATGGCACCACCTCTTTAAAGGAGCCAGCGATCTACATTTTTTGAGGGATGGGGTCAGGCTATTCAACACTTGGGTGGCAGTGCTATAGAAGGAGAAGTTTACCCACGTTTGTTTTATGGGTGGGTGGTACCAGATCATTGTTTTTTCTCCCTCTAGTATTGTGGCTGTGGCTGTCGCTAACTTTTTGGAGGTATTTAGCAATGCGGGTATAGAGGGCATGACGGCCGCTCTACCTCCTCCTGAGCCACTGTGTTTACATAACAAAACAATATACTTTTTTTTTTACCCATAATTTTCCTCTCTATATCAGCAGAACATCAGCCACTGCAGTAGTGTGGTGGTGTTAACCTGCAGAAACACACTGACCTTTGACTGTGTTTTGGTGTTTTCACTGTTTGTTTTGGTTGACGCCCCAAAAACATCCCCGCCTACCATAATACAACAAGAGGGCAGTGTGTGTCTGCAGGTAAACACCACCACACTACTCCAGTGACTGATAACTGCTGATATAGAGGGAAATGATCTGTACAAGTTACATACCGGTGCTTATAGTTATAGATCTTATCCTATTATTGTCCATTAACCCGTGCTGCAAGCTTGTACATCTGCTATTTTTGAACATTTTTGAAAAATCTTGAAAAAGTGTTTGAAAAATCTCGAATTATTTTGACTTTTTTTCTTTTTTTAACACAAAACAAACATTTCAGATGGGGGTCTGCAGCCAAATATATTATCAATTTGGGGGGTGCATTGGCAAGAAAAAGTTTGAGAACTACCGATTTAGAAGGCATTTGTAGTATCGGCCTCAGGTCTTAACCCTTAACTCATTCCCTGCCTAGAACGACTAAAACGACTTTTGTCCTTTAAGCCCCCTCTGCCAAGAACGACTAAAACGACTTTTAATTTTTTCAAAAAAAAAAAAAAATTTTAACCCAAAGACCAAGGAGATATGATTTGTTGAAGATCTAGACTCCCATCCACTTCCTTGTTAACTTAAAACTTAAACATTTTGTATCTCGGCTCCTGAGTACTTTTTTTTTTTAATTAAAAATCTCTGGCAGTGGGCAAACGCAAAAAAATAAAGTTCTGGCAGTGAATGAGTTAATGGGTTAATGGGTTAATAATATACATATCGCGGATCAGAAAAGATGATAGATTGCCCAGGCCAGCCATATAACCAGGATTGCATTGTTCATGGGACGGCCTTGCACGCCGTGCAGGAACCTATTTGAACAGGAGCACGTCGCGCAGGCACACGCATAGATTTAAAACGACTTTAAATTCACACCTCAACAAAGTTTACAAAGGCCGCCGGTTGTCACACCAGCATGAATTAACACAGAATTAACATAGGATTGAGCCTATAGATGCATATCAATTGTCCATTGTGTGACCTGTAGTGTAGGTGTTAAGCGACGTGCACGTCTCGTCATTAAAATAGAGTGCAACCACGTGCCAAATCAGCAACGCAACACTGCATAGAACTCAGATGAAGCCTAATCTCTTAAGAGTTCACTGCAGTCTGCAGCAAATTAAGAAATAAACGTAGTGGCTAAATGAATTGTTTATTTCACACAAAAGCCATAATCCATCCATATAATCTCTTAGATCTCTTAGAATGCAGACTAAAAATAGCTAATTCTCTGCTGGGTTATAAACTGTTTATAATGAATGTTATATATAGTTATAACTGCTTATAATGAATGTTATTTACAGTTATAACTGCTTATAATGAAAGTTATATATAGTTATAACTGCTTAAAATGAATGTTATATATAGTTATAATAACTGCTTATAATGAATGTTATATAGTTCACAAGTGGAGAAATCAATGAAACGTCCTTGTAACGGCAGTTTCAGGTGCTGACTGTGGCCAAGAAGACAACACACTAGCATAAAAGAGCACCTGTCTGTCTGCAATTTGCAACCGGTCCTCCTAGAACCGGTCCTAACAAGGGATTAAATTCATTCTGCTGCTATGCCACACATATGTGGAATGCCCTTATTGCCCTAGCAACAGTCATACTGTATAAACATGTGAATCCTTACTCCTTCAAAACTGCTCTAAAAGAGCACTTACGGGTGGCTGCAATTCGGAACTGGCTCCTGTAAAAGGTCAAAGCCTACCCCCCCCCCCCCCCCTTAGATTTAGAAGAAAGACTCCTCCTCATGTGCATTAGTAGTGCATCCATTTGTATCTCTCTGAGAGCAATGATATACAAATGTAACCAAATGGACCCGTTTGGTTACATTTGTATATATTACTCTCAGCTCAGAGTTCTGGGGATCTGCAGGTCTTCTTACCCACCCTACCCCACCCTGCCATCAATGTGGGGGACTTTACAGCTTTAACCACCCTGACTCGGGATACACAGCAGTGCAGTGGTTCTCAACCTGTGGGACGGGACCCCCAGGGGGGGTCGCCACATGATTTTGGGGGGGTCCCCAGATGACAGTGAAAAATGCAAAAAAGTTGTGAGCTTGTAGATCAGCTACCATGTCAGACTAAATATGCTTCAACTCCTACAATTCCAAGTGCTTGTCTGGGTGGGGGGTCCCCAGTTCAAATATGATTATGTTGGGGGGGTCCCCAGTTCAAATATGATTATGTTGGGGGGGTCCCCAGTTCAAACATGATTATGTTGGGGGGGTCCCCAGTTCAAATATGATTATGTTGGGGGGGGTCCCCAGTTCAAATATGATTATGTTGGGGGGTCCCCAGTTCAAATATGATTCTGTCAGGGGGTCCCCAGTTCAAATATGATTATGTTGGGGGGTCCCCAGTTCAAATATGATTATGTTGGGGGGGTCCCCAGTTCAAATATGATTATGTTGGGGGGTCCCCAGTTCAAATATGATTATGTTGGGGGGTCCCCAGTTCAAATATGATTATGTTGGGGGGGTCCCCAGTTAAAATATGATTATGTTGGGGGGTCCCCAGTTCAAATATGATTCTGTCAGGGGTCCCCAGTTCAAATATGATTATGTTGGGGGTACCTACCCAGTTCAAATATGATTATTTTTGGGGGTCGCGGCCTGAAAAGGTTGAGAACCACTACAGTAGAGGATAGTGATGGAGAGGCACTTTCAGACTGGGCATCTAGGAATGACCTTGGGCTCTGATACACAACCCCAAATAAATAGAGGAACTGTCCACTCAGCCAGGTGTTATATGGACTTACTCTCCTGACCTGTGCTGGGTCAGCTCTTTGAACGGTCCCTTGACAGAACCCTATCCTTCAAGGAACATCTAAAAAGGGACGGCAGCTAAGGTGAAGTCCAGAAATAACCTGCTCTCTGCAAGCTCGCTGAGTGCAAAACGGGGTGCACACCTCAGCACTGGCCCCTTGCATACTCTGCAGCAGAATATTGTGGCCCCTGTTTGGTCCAGGTCATCCCACACACACCAAGTGGACACCCAGCCTCAACACAACCATGAGAACCATAACCGTAGACTATTCGCTCAACACCACTCCCCCCTGGCTCCCTGTCTTCTCAAACACAGCCACTCCAGATATCCGGCGAGCAGCATTCACTCAAAGGATGCTTCAAAACGCCTCAAGACTCTCCCCATCTACCAATCCATGCAGACACCTCCTACCCACCCACTGCTCCACTTCCATCTAGATCAGTGGTTTTCAACCTTTTTCATATCAAGGTCCATTATTTATTCGGCATTTGAGCCACGGAACCACCGTTTGACGAGATTTAGCCTCTCAGACCCAAAACTTTGAATATTTCTTTTACATTCTCTAATTGTATGACTTCTTGTAAATTAAGTAATGCCGATGTTTAACAATAGTTTAACTCTTGAGAGCGTAAAATGAAACCAAACGGACCCGTAAGGGTCTATAAGGATCCACATTGGTCACCAACTCTCCATCGTTTAGCTGGGGACCACCTGGAACCCCCTCAAGGACCATTGGTGGTCCCCGGACCACTGGTTGAGAACCACTGGTCTAGACGACCAATTTGGAAGAACACCCCACCCACCACCAGCTGACTTCACCATCCAATCAGCTTGGGAAAAGGACTGGGAGTCCAAGGAGGTCCCAAATAAACATCTGGTCCCTGGCACCACCAACCTCCCCAAGGAGACAGTGGTCTACGCTCAATGGATTCAGGACTGGACATCATGGCCCCTGATTGGCCAGCCTTCACAAATGGGGCAGCAACCCTATAGCCCACTGTGTGCTTGTAGAGAGGAGCAAACTATGGAGCACATCATTGACTTTTGTCCTCTCCAAAAACTGAAAGGAGGATTAGTCTCCCTCCATATACTAGACTTCAATTCTGACATTTTACGAGAGTCTTAGCACCACCCCCTCCAGAGTGCCTTTCACCAGTAAAGCCCGCATGTCTCCGTACATGTACACATGCAGAATACAAGGTGCTTACCCGGTTGCCCCAAATGTTAACTAGCGGTCCGGGGTATTTGTGTAATGTATTAGCCCAGACTTTTCAATAGATATGTGTTTAAATCCCGTCTGTGGCCGAACGCCATTTTCCCCCCTCGTTTACTTCCTGTTTACATTCAGTGTAATTCCGGCCTCCACCGGATGCGCCCCGTCACTACCGCCCATTGGAAACATCCGACAGAATCGGCCACAGACGGGATTAAAACACTTATTTATTGACAATTACAGACTAATACATTACACAAAGAACCCGGACCGCTAACTAACATTTGGGGCAACCGGGTAAGCACAGTATATATTGCATTTGTACATGTTTGGAGAAATACAAGCTTTACTGGTGACATTCCAGGGCAAACTGGGGGGGTGGTCGCTAAGACTCTCGTAGATAATTTTTTTAATAAAAAATCGATCAAATACATAGTCGATCTCGGCTACCTCCATACAGCAGACCAGGGGGCAACAACTGCTTGGCTTATAAGGACTTTGCATCCACTAAAGAAATACAATCTCAAGAGTTAAATGAATGTAAAGATACATTGGTATTCTATTGGTATAAACTGACCTGGACGGTGGACGTTATTACTCTGCCTTCTATCGATGTCTGGAGGACGAGATGATCTTATTCCTTCTTCCTTCTCAAAGCAAAGCAGCTGATTATATTAGGTTAACATCAGTTTAATGTTAACAAACATCAGTTTAATGTTAACAAACATCAGTTTAATGTTAACATCAGTGTAATGTTAACATCAGTTTAATGTTAACAAACATCAGTTTAATGTTAACATCAGTTTAATGTTAACATCAGTTTAATGTTAACATCAGTCTAATATCCTCTGGTTCTCTCTCTCTTCCAGGCGGTGGTGTGTTGTCTGTCAAGCCGACATTAGTGTCCTGACTGTGGGCTTGTTCCTCCTAGGCTTGGGTCGGTCGGTCGGTCGGTCGGTCGGGGGTCCAGACACAAATTGAACCAAAAAAAAAACTACCAACACCGTTTCGTCTCTTTCTTTCTCTCTCTTTCTTTCGTCTCTTTCTCAACATACGGTCCTGTTTGGCACGATATCAACGATGTTATCGGCTGTTATTATCGACCGATGTGTTGTCAGAACGTTGGGGTCTTTAAATGCAGCAGCAGAGGACCAGAGGTTCATAAATGCTGCTGTTTCCTCTTCTGTCAGATTGTTGTGTCTCTGGGACACTGTTGCCAGATTGTGAGAGAGAAACAAGCACCCAGGTCTACGAAAACAAGCCCAAAAGAAGCGACTATCCTATTTGAAAATAGCCAATTTACAAGCTTGTAGATGTGCTCTTTTCTTGTTATATAATATGGAGAGAAAAAAAAGAAGGGAAATGTGGAATATTTTGGACACAAAATCTTGTACGGGGCCCTCGTACAACAACGGGGGTCCCCTCCCCAGCAGAAAATGACATGAAAATGTTTGAGAACCACTGGTTTAAACAACATTTAAGAAAACAAGCCCAAATAAGCAACTACAGTCTACATTTTATATTAGAAACAAGCCCAGAAAAACTGCAACTAACTACCAATATTTACAAGCGACAGAAAAACCAGCCCAAAGTCGCGTATAATAAGCGGACATGGCAACACTGCTCTGGGCTTGTCGTCGGGGAGGAAGGGGGCGGTGATTGACGGCTTAGAGGAACCAATAGGAGTTTAAGAGGTTTGGTAAATGGGGCGGTGACCTCGCGGGCTTTCCGCAGCTAGCTGTGGAGAAAGTTGCTATTCCAAATTGAACAGCAAGATCCGGTCTAGAGCCCGCCTACTAGTACAAAGCAAGGATTCCGTTTCTGGCCAAACCATTGGTTATCATCTATAGAGCGTCGCAGTTCCCGCCCACTTCCTGTTTTTTTTGGTGCCGGAAGAAAAAACTCAATGCATTTTTCCATTGACATTTCCAAAAATATTTATATCTATTAATTTAAGCCTCGAATCAAGCCATCACGAGATGACATGAATCATGACCATAAAACGTTTTTTTCTGTGATTTTTTTTTATTTTATATTTAATTATATGATATACTATATTTAATAAATACCCTTTGTTTTGCCGTTTTCAACAAAAAAAAAATCACAGAATCAAACGTTTATGGTCATGATTCATGTCATGTCATGATGGCTTGATTCGAGGCTTAAATTAATAGATATAAATATTTTTGGAAATGTCAATGGAAAAATGCATTGAGTTTTTTCTTCCGGCACCAAAAAAAACAGGAAGTGGGCGGGAACTGCGACGCTCTATAGTCGCTACGGGTTCAAATAAAACATGTTTGACATGCTTAACGAATTATTACAAGAAGTGAGAATACTAAAAGTAAACTTGCCGGAATAATATGATTACATATGGTCGGAATAATAACACTGTGGCACAGACCGGAAACGGGAATTTTCTGAGTTAAAGTCTAAATGGGTGGGTGGGGGGTGCCTAAAATATGATAATAAATAAAAGTGTATAATTATAATGCACGACTTATATGATAATGTATTATTCCAGTGGGTTACAGCAGCTGATAAACTGTTATTTATTTTTTTCAAAGCTGCTTTTAATGTTTTATCCATTGATGCCTCATAAACTATACTATTATTTCACATTTAATTATTAGATCTTTATGCCATTGGTTCTCAAAGTGGGGTCCAGGGACCCGTAGGGGTCCTTGGGGGGTTTCCTGGGGGTCCCCAGCAAAATTCAATATAGCATCACAATAATTTTGACCATTTCCCTATTTTATACTTTGGTAGTCAAAGTTTGGCTATTCAAAAATAGCAAATCTACAAGCTCACAGCGAGCTTGTACATCTGCTATTTTGGAAAGATTTTGAAAAATATCGAAAACGTTGAATGTTGAGTAATTAGTTTAAAAAAAAACATAAATCTTCTCTTCTGGGGGTTGCTGGTACAACATATTTTCAGACAGGGGTCCACGGCCAAACACAATATCAATTTGTGGGTCCTTGACTTTAAAAAGTTTGAGAAGCACTGCTTTAATATGCTTCTATCCTTCAAATGCAATTCAGAGAATGGTTAATATGCATTACACAATAATGTAAGATCATGTAACGATACTACAGTATAAATAGATGGTGGTAGAAAAGAAAGACAATATGACAACCTTTAGGCATAAACATCACCTTTACTCTTTATTAAAATCTACCTTCATCCACACACCTGTTCCCTTTGTGTTTTTGTTTTTACAGATTCAAGTACAAAATGTGCAACATAGAGATAAAAAGTGGTAGAATATATCATTCCTCAAAACAAAGCTCCATGAAATGTTATAAATATATCCATGAATTATAAAAACAAACATTGTTAGCATGCGATTAAGATAATATCCCTTCCCTTAATTGCTTATTTCCCTTTAAGTACAGAATAGACTTTTTTCACAGCGAAAAAACTACTGAACAAATATTAAGGTTCCCTTCATCAACAACTACTTTTGAGAACACCTTGAGCAAGGCACTTAAACACAGGTTGTATAAGCTGTATATGTTAATAATCCATCCATCCATCTTCAACCGCTTATCCGGACTCGGGTCACGGGGGCAACAGTTTCAGCAGAGAGCTCAAGACTTCCCTTTCCTGAGCAACATTAGCCACTTCCTCCTGGGGGATCCCGAGGTGTTCCAAGGCCAGTGTGGAGATATAATCCCCCCATCTGGTCCTTGGTCTGCTAGCGGGTCTCCTCCCATGTTGGACGTGCAGCGAGGACCTCCCTAGGGAGACACTCGGGAGGCATCCTACTACTAGATGCCCGAACAACCTAAGCCGGCTCCTTTCCATGTGAAGGAGCAGCGGTTCTACTCCGAGTCTCTCGCGGATGAACAAACCTCTCAGCCTATCTCTTATCTCTAAGGGAGAGGCCGGACAATCGTGGTAGTAATTATTATAATTACTGTATAACTGCATGAGTGTGAAGCAGGTTGCTGAATAAATAAAAGCTGTTGACCTGATGAAAACAAGTCATCAGTTCCCTTGTCATCTATATTTCTATATTGAGCAGCCTGGAATATAGTTTGATTATTACAAACAGTATAATTAGTAGCTGGGTTAGGGTTATAATTACTTTCCCTGTTGAATTTTCACTTAAAAGAAAAAAAGACCTGAATAGTGCACCTGCACTAACCTGCATTATACACTATTATACACTGTTTTATTTAACATTTATTTAACCAGTTTAGACTTGTTTGAAATTAAACGTCTCTTTTCAAAGTGTTAACATTAAATGTTGTTAAATTGTATTATTCATAAGTAATTCTGTGACTTTAAACCCTCTGTCTATTTATCCTCATCAAGGAGATTACAATAAGAGAGCAGCAGAGGCCTCGTCTCAGGACAAATATAGGTGGCAAAAATAAGTTTTAAATGCCCAGATGATTTTCTTAATGCGCAACATTGTTTTCTCACTCAACAGTAAAACAAACCAACATACAGTATAAGTGTATACAGGGTATCTGCACATTTATAAAGTGACAATTTAATGACCGTTAAGGCCTTTTCTATCATTTTTATCCCACAATTTTGTAACCCTTTTTTTAACCCAGTGCCAATTGCCTAAGCTTGTAATCCTGGGCGCTACTCTCCCTCTGCCAGCCTGGGGAGAGCCCTGAACTGAGCTCATACTTCCTTGAGCTCAATGCATGAGGAGTGAGCAGGGGTATCACCTGACAGGGGGGGGGGTTCCCCCGTTAGGACGTAGCGCGTGGAAGGAACACGTTATTCCAACCAGTTCCCCAAATTCCCCCCATCAGGCGCCCCGGCTGACCAGGGATGGCAGTAGAGACCAGGATTAAGGCCTTTTTAAAACCAAATTGGCCAAATTGTCAAATATTATGTGAGAAAGAGGCAAACATGGTGAAAATAGCCGATCTGCAAGCTCACAACGCCTCGCAGTGCGAGGCGTTGTGAGCTTGTAGTTCGGCTATTTTCACAATATTTATCAGTGGAACCGAGTCAAACTAAATCTAATGCTTATGCTGCCTACAATTCCAAGTGCTTGTCAGGGTGGGGGGACCGCAGTTCGAATATGATTATTTTGGGGGGTCGCGGCCGGAAAAGTTTGGGAACCCTTGTTCTAGGGGGTGGCAATTGCCATCCTCTAAGACCCCTGGTTTACTCTGTGACTTCTGGTATCTCGGATAATGGCACCACCTTCCTCCCGGCC
>NC_137608.1:50808675-50853675 GCF_963280865.1 Gymnoscopelus braueri | reverse complement strand
TACTTTTACTTCTACTCCACTACATCTCAGAGGCAAATATTATACTTTTACTCCACTGCAATCATTTGAAAACTTTAGTTACTAGTTACTTTGTAGATTTAGATTATTATTACAAAACATACATTAACCACTTCAGCCCTATATACATTTAGAAAATAGCCGATCTACAAGCTCACAATGCGTCACGATGCGACGCATTGTGAGCTTGTAGATCTTCCATTGCAAAAGATTTTTTACACATTGAAAAACTGTGAAATGGGACATTCTGCATAATGAGTACTTTTACTTTTGTACTTTAAGTATATTTTGATACCAATACTTTTGTACTTTTACTCAAGTACATTTTTAATCCGGACTTTTACTTGTAACAAAGTATTTCTACATTGCAGTATTGATACTTTTACTTAAGTAACACATTTGAGTACTTTTTCTACCACTGCAGACTACATGCTTACATCACAGACTCTCAGTCTGACTGAAACTTCTGGATTCGATTAGAGTGCCAGTGGTTGGTTGCTGGTAGTGGTTAACCTACCCTGGCTTCCCCCCAGCGTGGCCAGTCTGAAGACCTCCTCAAAGGTCAGAGTATGGTGGTCTGGGTTCTGGATGGTCAGGGCTTTAGAGGTGTCCAGGGTTCTCCTCACAGCGTCCAGCATGGAGGCCGAGTATCCTCCTGCCACGTCTGAAAACAACAACATCACGAGCACATGGATTAAAGAAAAACAAAATATCACGACTAAAAGATTTTTGTATGACAGACAGCCGCCTCATACAAACACACTTCCTCCCTCAAGCCTCTGGACTCAGTCAGCCACTCAGCTCTGAGGTGTATTACTGGTGACAGCTACAGCACTCATCACTGTGTCCTGTATGATAAGGTGGGCTGGTCTTCTCTGGCTGAGCGGCGCAATAATCATTGGCACCTCTTTATTTATAAAACCCTGGTTGGAAAATCACCACCTTATATCTCATCCATGCTACGTCAGAAACCTAGTCACGTTCTAAATCGCTCCAGCAATTGGCTAATCCTTCTGGTTCCTTTTGCCAGTTCAGAACTGGGAAAGACGGCTTTCAGCATTAGTGCACCTGATTCTTGGAACCTCTTGCAACAAGAGCTTAACTGAATACCCCAGCATCTATTGGACATTTTAGGAATTTATATAATAACCGTGCATTACCTGCATGCAACTGTTTTTACTGATTGCTGTCAACATGCAACTGTTTTAACTGATTGCTGTCAACATGCAACTGTTTTTACTGATTGCTGTCAACATGCAACTGTTTTAACTGATTGCTGTCAACATGCAACTGTTTTTACTGATTGTTGAAGGACATATTGTCTTTCTTTGTTGTTCATATGTTATTTATATGTGTGTAATCTCGGCATCATTGAGGGCGAGACCCTCATAAATGAGGGTCTCGCTCAATGATCTCTCCGAGAATCTTAAATAAAGGTTGAATCAATGAGTAAGTCCTCATGTGTGATTTGTGAAACAGTGTCAAGCTCACGGCGTGTCGCAGCATGACGCGTTGTGAGAGAAAAAGTGTGAAAGTACTGTTACAGCTCAGGTCCATTTTACTAACAATAGAGGGTTTAAAGTGGTTAAGTATTGTAATTGCTTTTGATCAGCTTTAGTGATGTAGGAAAGTAAAAGTGAATGTTTTATTCCACGGAACAGTGACCTATGATGACGTGTCAATGACGCGTCAGAATACTGGGAAGTCAGAGGTCTAGAAATTCCACAGTAAATCTCCAGAAGGGGAAGTGTACCGGATTCCCTGACATCATTACTATTACTTAATGTGTACATACTTCCACTTTCTTCTTTACAGTGGAAATAGCCGATCTACAAGCTCACAACGTGTCATCTGAAAGGACATAATGGCCCCTGGTCCATTTGTTGCATCGGTCCTGCCTCTCTCTCATGTGGTAACCATGACAACAACGTATAGTTGCTAAGCAATGCTTGTCAAACACAGGTGTCATTGTTGCTTTAAAACGATACATATCTGAAATAGTTCACACCCAGACATTAAATGCAAGTTGTGAGCCTGTAGATCAGAGAGATTTGGTGGAGTGAAAAAAATATGTAAAAGTACAGTTACAACTTTGTTTGTACAAGGTCTGTTTTACCAACAATAGAGGGTTTAAGTGATTAAAGTACAACCTCACCCCCCAAAAATGATCTCTGAAAAGGTCATGGTTAGTGTGCTTGGTGTGTGAATGAATGGCCCTTTTATTGTGAATAAAATCTGACCTGTTCCCAGGCCAATCTTCACTCCATGTTTCAGGACATTTCTGACGTCCAGCATTCCACTGCACAGCCTGAGAGAGAGAGAGAGAGAGAGAGAGAGAATGAGAGAGAGAGAGAGAGAGAGAGAGAGAGAGAGAGAGAGAGAGAGAGAGAGAGAGAGAGAGAGAGAGAGACGAGAGAGAGAGAGAGAGAGGGTTAGTTAATTAGTCTGACCAGAAGCGTGGATAAAACATATCTCCACTGGTCAAATCCAACCCTGGTCAGCTCTGTTACCTTGATGTCCTGCATGATCTGTCAAGAGTCAGATTCTTTCTGATGGGTTTCCCCTTTGTGTCCTTTATGGCGACCAGTGTTAATTTTGACAGTAAATTCTGATTTAGTCTTAGTTTTAGTCTTTTGAATAACACACCATTTAGTTTTAGTCCCATTTCAGTCTTCTGAAATTGGTTAGTCTTTGTTGAGGTGGATGGCAGTGAAAGAGAGAGAGAGAAAGAGAGAGAGAGAGAGAGAGAGAGAGAGAGAGAGAGAGAGAGAGAGAGAGAGAGAGAGAGAGAGAGAGACAATCAGTGACAGTTGTTTTTTTTGTACAGTTTCAGAGTAGGCTAATGGGGTTGTTGTTGTTGTTGTTGTTGTTTAGGGCATTGGTTCTCAAAGTGGGATAACTACTTTATCCATGTATATGTTGGCTATTCAAAAACAGCAGATCTACAAGCTTGTTCAATTTGTCTCTTCTGGGGTCAAAAACATTTCAATTTGGGGGGTCCTTGACATAAAAAGGTTTGAGAACCACTGGTTTAAACCATAGAGTTATAATATATGTAGAGGGCGGACTGCCCCGCCCCCACAACGCGTCGCATCGGAGCTTGTAGATCGGCTATTTTCAAATAGCCTAGGTATAAAATAGGGCTAAAGTGGTTAATGTATGTTTTATAATATAATCATTTATATCTGAAAAGTAACTAGTAACTGAAGCTTTCAAATAATTGTAGTGGAGTAAAAGTACAATATTTGCCTCTGAGATGTAATGGAGTAGAACTAAACGTATAGACAATTGAACATACTCCAGTAAAGTAAAAGTACCTCAAAATAGTACTTAAGTACAGTACTTGAGTAAATGTACTTAGTTACTTTACACGACTGGACATTAGTAGGTTTCAATGGTTGACGCACTCGCAGTAGCATTTTAAATGCAGAAGTGTTGCTATCCCAGATTTGACCACCAGGCGAAGGCAGCTTCACTGTTCTACCGTGGTTCTGGGGGCTTGGTTTAGGGTCCTTGAGGAGAGCAGAGACTTACGAGATGTTGGAGTTGGGACAATGGAGGAGAGCAGAGACTTACGAGATGTTGGAGTTGGGACAATGGAGGAGAGCAGAGACTTACGAGATGTTGGAGTTGGGACAATGGGACAAGGACGCTCCTGTCTCTCTGAAGAGGAGCAGCTCTTCATCACTGAGGTAGCAGCCGTGGGCCATCACTGTCTGTCAATCAGTGTCATCAGCATCGTTATGAAAAGGAAGAAAAAAGTAAACATCTGATGCTGTGTGTGTGTGTGTGTGTGTGTGTGCGTGCGTGTGTGTGTGTGTGTGTGTGTGTGTGTGTGTGTGTGTGTGTGTGCGTGCGTGCGTGCGTGCGTGCGTGCGTGCGTGCGTGCGTGCGTGCGTGCGTGCGTGCGTGCGTGCGTGCGTTAAAGCATTGGACCCAATTAACCACTTTGTACAATTTACATTCATCTGAAATTCTTTTGAACTCTTTTGACTGTTTTGTTTTTGAAAATGTCTGATTTAATATAGTGCCAATGACGTCTTTTGACGGCCGTTTTCAGTGTGCCATTAGTGCCAATGACGTCTTTTGACGTCTCCTAAAAAAAAATAATAATATTTTTTTTTTTTTTTTTGGTTACTTTTTTTTCTTTTGAATCTCAAAGGAACTAGGAGAAAACGATTTTCAAAAAGTTAATTCTCCATCCACTTCAATGTTAAAATGTAAACGGAGAAAAAAAATTCTCCGTTTGACCCAAAATGCCTTTGGCATATGGATCAACTAGCTTGAAATAAGCCTGGCAGTGTTAATATTAACTATAAAAATGTGTCCGCGACCCAACAATGGGTCCCAACCCACTGTTTAGTAACCAGTGTGTTAATACATTAAGACCGGGAACGCATCTGTGTCATTTTCAGATTCCTTTGGCTATTCAAAAATAGCAGATCTACAAGCTCATAGCGCGGCACCGAGTGTGGCGCTATGAGCTTGTAGATCTGCTATGTAATTTTTTGGAAATCGTGAAAATGTGTGCAAATCTTTGAATATATAAATGTTTTTTAAAGCAAACATTTTTTACTCAAATCTTTGCTTCTGGGGGATTCTACAAATGTCTTCTAAATACTAAAACAGCTTATTTTTTATTTTTTTACTAATGTTGCTATAATATCAGTGGTTCTCAAACTTTATTTATGTCAAGGACCCCCAAAATGATATTTGTCCGTGGACCCCCCCCCCCCCCCCATCTCAAAATATTTTCTTCCAGGGACCCCCCAGAAGCAAAGATTTGAGTTAAAAATGTTCGCTTTACAAAAATATATATATTCAAAGATTTGCAAAAATTGTCAGATCTACAAGCTCTACAAGCTCATAGCGCGGCACTCGGTGCCGCGCTATGAGCTTGTAGATCTGCTATTTTTGAATAGCCCAAAGAAATCTTAAAATGACACAGACAGATGCGTTCCCGGTCTTAATGGGTTAAAGCATGCATGTGCGTGTGTGTGTGTGTGTGTGTGTGTGTGTGTGTGTGTGTGTGTGTGTGTGTGTGTGTGTGTGTGTGTGTGTGTGTGTGTGTGTGTGTGCCTGTAATGTATTCATTCCAGCCTAACCTTGTCAGTGAGCAGGTTGTGTTTGAGGTAAACGTCGGTGTAAGACTGTGACTCTGGGAACAACTCCTTGACCAGCTTCACCTCCTCCAGGTTCTCACTGACGTGGCTCTGATGGAAATAGACACAAACAGAGTTCAGTTAGATGAAGGTTCAGGAGGCCACAGCGCTCACACATACACGTCAGGACGAAGGTGTCAGCCTCCCTCTCCCGTTCACTTCCATCCAATGGGAGCAAAGGGGTGGAGCTCCCTGTTGACCGGTGTCGACCAGGAGGGGGGTCATCGACATGTCCGTACGCGGAAGAACGTTTCTGTGACAATAGTTGTTCAAGCTGTTGCTGGTCGTTCATAAGACTAATAGAAAGAGAAGGGGTGGTCATCAATGACAATAATTTGATGACCAGCGGACTGGTAGGAGACTCTTTTGTGTCTTCTATCGGAACCGCTGCCTACTGATCCGCTGGTCATCAAATTATTGGTTGAGGAATGCGACAAAAACTAAAAAAATATCCATGAATTCAAGTCTCCATGGTGTGACTAATCGATAGAAAAAAACGTATTTTTTTGGGGTGAACTATCCCTTTAAGTACAGTTAAGACAAAGGAGGATTTTTTACTTACTGATTATTTCCAATTTTCAGTAATTTTACTTATTACTCCACTACACCTCAGAGGAAAATATTGTACTTTTTACTCCACTACAGTTATTTGAAGACTTTAGTTACTTTGTAGATTTTGATTATCATTACAAAACTTAATTAACCACTTCAGCCCTGTATAATTTTTTTGAAAATAGCCGATCTACAAGCTCACAATGAGTCGCAGCACGACATACAGTACTGTGAGCTTAGATCTTCTATTTTCAAAAGAAAACAGTGTTTATGTCATACATTTGAAAACTTGTGAAATGGGACATTCTGCATAATGACTACTTTCTACTTTTGGTACTTGAAGTACATTTTGATACCAATACTTCTGTACTTTTACTCAAGTACATTGCAGTATTGATACTTTTACTTAAGTAAAACATTTGAGTACTTTTTCCACCATTGGTTGAGAAGCATCTCTCCACGTTTCTTTCTTTCTCTCTTTGGTTCCAAACCCCGTGAGGTTCAATGCTGCATGCGTCGTCGTCTCCATGGCAACGATCCCATAGGGGGGGAGGATGGGTAATAATAATGTATCTAAGGCGGGTTGCCACAGCAACGGGGCAGGTGAACGGGGCTCACCTGGATGTGCAGGTCGTTGTTTCTGGCGATTTCTCCCAGCTGTCTCAGTAACGTCCCCGAGCAGGACAGAGCGAACCGAGGGGTCACCACAGGCTTCACCAGAGGGTACTGAGAGAGAGAGAGAGGAGAGATGGAGAAATAAAACCTAAATCATGGTGTGAGGAGAGAAAAGAACCAACCATACAGTAGATCAGGGGGGTAAATCATTTGTGGTCCCCAGATTATTTCGGGGGGTCCCCAGATGATTAGCTTAATGTGCAACATTGTTTTCTCACTCAACAGTAAATAAATCAACATACAGTATAAGTGTATACACGGTATCTGCACATTTATAAAGTGTCAATTTAATGACTTTTAAGACCTTTTTAAGGCCTTATAAATAATAATAAAAAAATAAATAAAAAAAGATCATTACTTTGTCAAAAGTAATCAACAAACTGTACTAAAAAAAAATGTCAAACATTGGCCAAATTGCCAAATATTACCTAAGAAATAGAATAATTTTTTAGAAAATAGCCAAATCTGCAAGATCACAAGCTTGTTGTGAACTTATAGATTGTCTATTTTCACAATATTTATCTGTGGAACCAAGTCAACCTAAATGTAATGCCTCAACTCCTACATTCCAAGTACTTATCAGGGTGGGGTGGGGTCCCCAGTTAAAATATGATTATTTTGGGGGGTCACAGCCTGAAAAGGTTGAGAACCATTGGAGTAGATGACTGAGGAGAATCCCTCATCTTCAATGATTACACATAAAACATTTAAAACCAAAAAGATTAAGGTTATGAAATGATAATGTTGCTAGTTGTCAGCTTGTTGACTTGCGGCTGGTTGGTGGTTTTCTTACCTTCCTCTCCAGCATCTCTCCGATGAACCTAGAAGACACAAACAATACATCATTATGATCCCGTATTCCATAACCTCTAATCCATGATCTGCCATATCTTTACACACAACATTTAGACTACCATCACCCACCACTTAAACCCTATTCAAAATATATTCAATGTGCGTTTTGTTTATGAAGCCTAAAAGCCAAACAGAAATGTAAATGTAAAGAAAATGTGTAAAGTAGGTGATAGGTATGTTTTTGTACCATTTTCTTATGGATCTAAAGTGTACCATTTTCCATTTGTAGCCTATGTGTTAATATGGTTAAAAGTGTCAGTGCCTCTCTGGCAGCCTGCAACAGTGTTTTGGTCTGGTGGGCTCCTTCTGGTATGTAAATAATATTAGATAGCAGGTTAACCTCGATACCCCAACCTTGGTTGCCCAAGAAACTGAGCCATTCAAGCCATAACTTACGGCTGACGTGATGACGAAAGGCGTAACACCACGTTATGTGTATTATTACTCTGTATCTCTGTTTGAACGTCAGACGAATATATCTGGAACCATGCATGTCCAACACTTGTAAGATCTCTTCTCTGGAATAAACCCAAATACTATTATAACACGTTTCCTTCCTCCGTTTATTGATGTAATTAATTCTTATCTGACCGATAGATATGGACCGGTATTTATTTTATTCATTTAACGGAGAAAAACAAAACATTTTAATATGATCTTGCTGTTATGTGTGACCCAGTGAAACCCACCTGCAAGTCTCCTCATGTGATTCCTGGGTGCTCTCTTTGTAGTGGGTCACAGCGTTGTTGGTGTCCATGCACACCTTCCCCACCAGGGCGCGCTGTCCCAGGTCATCTAGGAAAGAAGTAGATAAATCACAGTTATGCATATATGACAATTATCAATCTTCAAGTAAAATGGCATGATGCAAATGGAACCATATAATGTACCCAAATTGTGTAGCAACGTTAGCCACATTTGAACCCAAAATGCTGTCAAAATGTTAATTAATAATTCCTAATGCCTCCATAATTCTCGACTAGGAGAGAGGTAAAAAAAAAACAGCAAAGCAAGGCAAAAAACAGAAACCAACTAAGATATCATTTGACACAAGACTAATATTATCATCATTATCAAATAACCTCTGTGTTTGCAGAAATATGATAGTTATTGTCATTTGCACTGGAATTATTTTTACTTTACAAGTTATGGACATGTGGCCGATTCACACACAGGATTAACCCATTCAATCCGGGAACGCCTCAGTGTCACTTTAGATTTCTTTGGCTAGTGCCACGCTATGAGCTTGTAGATCTGCCATTTTAGAAAAAGCATGAGGATTTGCGCAAATCTTTGAATATATACGTTTTTAACTCAAATCTTTGCTTCTGGGGGTCCCTTGAACAAAATATTTTGAGATGGTGGGGGGGTTCACAGACAGATCTACAAGCTCATAGCGCGGCACATGGTGCCACGCTATGAGCTTGTAGATCTGCTATTTTTTTAAAGCCCAAAGTATAAAATAATGGTTAAAGCTATAAAAATCTAAAATGACACAGTATGCGTTCCCGGACTGAATGGGTTAAGATCACAGACAACCTCTGCAATTATTGTAGATTACCAGAGGTCCCACAGGTAATACTGGACCTGTGTGAATAGGGCTTAAGTCTTTATTTATGACATGGTGTGTGTTATGTAATGCAGACAACACACACACACACACACACACACACACACACACACACGCACGCACTCACACACACACACACACACACACACGCACTCACACACACACACACACACACACACACACACACACACACAAGCCTGCAGATTCTGCGCACACTGTTTAGATCGGGACAAAGGTGAATCAGAGTTTAGTTACTTTAGAAACCAATTAATTTGTAGATTTAGATTATTATTATTATTATTACGAAACATACATGAACCAATCATGCTCCTATTTATACTTTGGCATTTCGAAAATAGCAGATCTTCAAGCTCATAACGTGTCACGACGTGTCACGAAGTTACGCATCGTGAGCTTGTAGATCTGCTATTTTTGAAAAAGTTTGACAAAAAGAAAAAAGAAATTAAGTAAGTATGTTTTGAAGCCAATACTTTTGTACTTCAAGTAAAAGCAATAGAAGTTTTTTCCCTTGGTTCACCCTGATATTGTTCAGCTCCCGCACCTCACCCAAGTTTTTTATGGGTGAGCAGTGATTTTCTTTACCTTTTCTGTTTTACTCAAGTACATTTTTTAAAGCAGGCCTTTCACTTGTTGGGGCACGGTCACACCGCACTTTTATTTTATCTCTGGGGCGGAATCTGCCAATGCTTTGTCAATGCAAATGCGTGGATTCATGGTCTTGCGATGTTTTGACCATGAATCCACATATTTGCATTGACAAAGCATTGGCAGATTCCGCTCCAGAGGTAAAATAAAAGTATGGTGTGACCGTGCCCTTACAGAGTATTTTCATATTATGCTATTGCTACTTTTACTTAAAGGAATAGTTCACCCAAAAAATACTTATTTTACACACCCCATGAAGCCTTGAATTCAAGGAGATTTATTCGTTTTTGTCGCGTTCCTGAGCCAATAATTTGATGACCGGCAGAGACTCCGGTAGGAGACTCAAAGAGTCTCCATTGTGTCTCCTATACCGGGGACTCCACTGGTCTTCAAATTATTGGCTTTAATAGGAATGCGACAAAAAAACTAAAAATATCCAAGGCTCAATGGGGGTGAGTGTGTGTGTGTGTGTGTGTGTGTGTGTGTGTGTGTGTGTGTGTGTGTGTGTGTGTGTGTGTGTGTGTGTGTGTGTGTGTGCGCGTGCGTGTGCATGTGTGTGTGTACTTCTTCCACACTGTCACAAAGTTCAAAGTGGGGAGGCGGCGTTAAGTAATTATGTCACAATTGGCTGTAAAACAACCCTTCCAGAGAGGACCAGAGGCTTGAGTCAACAACACTGTCTACTTTTAAAGGTGCAGTACGGGATTTTCTGCAGGTACAAATAAGTGTTAAATAGCTTGAACTTGAGCCTGGCCTTCATCTGCTCGAACTTGTCCCTACATTTGGTTCCATTCCAAAGTCTTCTGTCATGGCACCAGAGCATGACCCCCATGTGAGTGTTTGTCAACACTGAACTATCTCCCTCTCTCTACTTGTCCTGTGAATTCATTGACAGGGTTTTATCATTTATTGATGCTTCCTCCTGCACAGAGAGGAGCATCTTGCTATTGAGTTACTGAACTTGGTTTACAGATACAGATACAGATACAGTACAGTACAGTACAGTACAGTACAGTACAGTACAGTACAGTACAGTACAGTAACAGTACAGTACAGTACAGTACAGTACAGTACAGTACAGTACAGTACAGTTAAATGAACCACTTCAACCCTCTAGTCTTAGTGAAAGGGACATGTGCTAAAACTGTCCTTGCTCGGACCACTTATTTTTTTGTCTACACTAAATCTCTTCACCAAAATGATTATCCATCTGTGCATGAACATAGGTCCTATAATGCAGACTTTTAGCTCAAAACCTAAAAGACAAATGCTATGTCTCCCCGTGAACCCAAACTTTGTGCGTGCATGCGCGCGTTTGTGTGTGCGTGCATGTGTGCCTGTGTGTGTGCGCTTGTGTGTGTTTGTGTGTGTGTGTCTGTGTGTGCGTGTGTTCTCTCACTTGCGATCTGGCCCAGCAGCAGAGAGGCCTCTGTGTGGATGGTTGCAAAGTAACAGGCGGTGGTCGTTCCATTTCTCAGCGTTCGTTTCTGACAAACACACAGAGAGAGGATCATATTACAGGATTAAAAACGTTCCCCTGATGCGTCTAAACGCTGTCAAGTCACCTCATTTTGAAAAACATCTTGAAAGTGTTTGAAAAATGATTTTAGGTTTTTAGATTTACTCAAATCTTCTCTTCTGTTTTACAATTTGGAGGTCCTTGGCGCGAAAACAAGTTTGAGAACTACTGCTGTATAGTAAGACGCTCTGAATAGGTAGCCTGGGATCCAGCCTGCTTCGCTACGTTCGGCGGACTTTATTTTCTCTCTTCGCTTCTCAGTCTGGAAAGCCTCCCATTGGAAGGTTTTGCAGAACTACACTGGAACTACATATGTTACGTTGGGCAACGTCGTTGCTGATTGGATGTTGTTCAAACGAATGACGAATCACAACGATCACACAGTTTTTTTGGTCCCGCCCCGCACCACAGACCAATCAGAAGCCCCAGGTTCGATTCGATGCTTTTGGCATGTCCCGCCTCCCTTGGAGATAGGAGGCTTTCCAGACTGAGAAGCGAAGAGAGAAAAAAAAGTCCGCCGAACGTAGCGAAGCAGGCTGGATACCAGGCTACTGAATAGGAGCCTCTGCTAAATGCCTAAATCAGGGGTCTTCAACGTTTTTTTTTTCAGGCCAAGGACCCCCTAGCTGAGAGAGAGATGAAGCAGGGACCCCCTCTATATTGGTAAAAATTGTGTTTCAGAATAAACTTCTTTTTATTACTTGGTCTGCTCTTTTTTTCCCTCTACACCTATATCTCTTTACCAAAAAATAGCCGATCTACAAGCTCAAAACCAAACGCCTCGCAGTGCTATTTCGCAGGCAATGTTTTTGCTAAAGTTCTCCTCAGAAAAAGGATGCTGGGGTTCAAGTGGTTAAAGATGGGGTGCCATGATATTTTTCAACCCTAAAACCTGATCATAAGGTATTATTATTATGTAAGGATTTCTTTAAAAAAAAAAGAAGTGTACAGTAAGTGTTAAAATGTTGTTTTTATGTGGACACACCTCCAGTTCATTAAGTATACCTGGTTCTCACCTTAGCACCTCCTCCACCACCTTAGCACCACCCACCTGTCCTAGTCCCTCCTCCTCCTCATGCCCACACCTGTTGTGTTATGATAATGAGGGGGAGGGTATGGCTTTGTGATGTCACTAAAGCACTGTTTCTCTATTGGCACGTTTGACCCTCAAGGTTTCAGCCTCCAGGAAGAAACTCCAAATAGTCAGAGAAGACATAAAACACCATAAAAACACCACCGGGGGGCTTAATGAAGTTCTATCAACCTCATGAAAAACTGAAAAAGTGCAAAAACATGGCACCACCTCTTTAATGTAAAAGAAATATATCATATCACACAATGATTTGGCCTGTGGTAACCCCGAGGACCCCCTAGGGGTCCCGGACCCCCTGTTGAAGACCCCTGGGCCTAAACAGTAATTGCTCTCCCCCTCACCACCACGTGTGAGTAGACCCTGTGGGCGAAGCTGAGGTCTTTGAAGCGAGCCTCTGCGGGGAAGGTGTAGAGGTTGAGCCACTGAAGCAGCGGGACGTCCAGGGCTGTGCCGGCGTAGCTGTACTGAGACGCGTGGATGTGGGTGTCCACCAGACCCGGCATGAAGAACTCACTGCAGGGATGGGTCAGGCACAACATTAACCACTTTAAATTTACTTCATTTTTTCACTGACAAAAAACTAAATAAAAACTAACCCTTTAAGACCGGGGGACGCATCTGTGTAACCACTTTATCCATATTTTATACTTTTGGCTATTCAAAAATAGCAGATATACAAGCTCATAGCGCTGCACAGAGTGCCGCGCTATGAGCTTGTAGATCTGCTATTTTTTTTTAAATCGTGTTTTTTTTTTGCAAATCTTTGAATATATATCTATAAAGCAATTGTTTTTTACTCAAATCTTTGCTTCTGGGGGTCCCTGGAAAAAAAAAATTGAGATGGGGGTCCGCAGCCAAATACATATCGTTGTGGGGCTCCTTGACACTGACATTAATATTATAGCAACATAAGTGTTTCAGAAAACTGTTTTAAACTGATTTAGAAGACATTTGTAGAATCCCCAGAAGCAATAACATTTTAGCTAGAAATGCTCGCTTTAAATATATATATATTCAAAGATTTGCACAAAATTTTTCACGATTTTTCAAAAATAGCAGATCTACAAGCTCATAGCGCGGCACTCGGTGCCGCGCTATGAGCTTGTATATCTGCTATTTTTTAATAGCCCAACGAAATCTAAAAATGACACACAGACGCGTTCTCAGGTCTTAAAGAGCTAAGCTATGATGACTAAAACTAAGACTAAATATATTGACAATGTCGTCAACAAATAAAAACTAGACTAAAATGTTAGTGAGGGACTAGAGGAGAAGAGATCCAGTAGAACTAAAACAAAGACAAGTCATTTTATGTTTGGTTGTGCTCGGGTGTTGCGCTCTGAAAATAGCAGATCTACAAGCTCACAACGCGTCGTACGTTGTGAGCTTGTAGATCGGCTATTTTCAGCATGCAACCAAGTGTAAAATCAGCCATTACGACGGCATCGAGGCACCGACAAAATACATTTTAGTCGACTAAATCAACTGTAGATTTAGTTACAAAATCTGCAACACTAATAAATAGATCTATATTCTGATAGTAATCATTGCTATAGAGCAGGGGTTTTCAACTGATGGTGAACCAGGGACCACCACCCTGACTAAGAATCAACCAGGGGACCACTGTTGCATTGGAAGGAGATATGGGCTAAGATGAGTTCTTTGGTAACACTTGTTATGCATCCCATGTCTATGCATACCACTGTTTCTCAACCAATGGTCCACGAGACTACTAGTGGTCCATGGCATTATTAGGCCTGCAGGTGGTCCATGGGAAAATGTTTAAAAATATAAACAAATAAAATGCCTTTGTTAAATGTGTTAAAATATGTTTAAATAATATTTCAAAAGTCCATCAAATGTAAGAAAATATTTGAATGAATAGGTGTGGTGTGGTAAAAAAAAAAAGAAGAAGCTTGAAATTAAATAATGACTGTTAAGGGCTTGATTTAATTTGTTGCACAATATTACATGCAACAAATTATATTAAGCCCAGACATTAATTAACTGAAAATATGCTAGTGGTCCAGACAGAGCTAAACAAATGTTGAGAACCACTGATCTATTGCTTTCCCACGATTCTGTTCTCTTACTTTATCCAACCTTCCATTAAAGTCATATTAACTGATATACTGATTGGTAACTTATGTATACAGTGAGCAGACACACCCTATTACATCATGGGCACATTTCATAATAATGATAACTGGCAATCCGGTACACTTCCCCTTCTAGAGATTCTAACGCCCTTTTTTCCAGTGGTGTAAAGTAACTAAGTACATTTACTCAAATTCTGAGGTATTTTCACTTTACTGGAGTGTTTCCAATTTTCAGTACTTTTACTTCTACTCCACTACATCTCAGAGGCAGATATTATACTTTTATTCCACTACAATTATTTGAAAACTTTAGTTACTAGTTACTTTGTAGATTTTATTTTATCATTACAAAACATACATTAACCACTTCAACCCTATAGACATTTTGGCCGTTTGAAAATAGCCGATCACAATGCGTCGCGATGCATTGTGAGCTTGTAGATCTGCTATTTTCAAAATATTTTTTATAGATTTCATACATTTGAAAACTTGTGAAACGGGACATTAGGCATAATGAGTACTTTCTACTTTTGGTACTTTAATTACATTTTGATAACAATACTTTTGTACTTTTACTCAAGTAAATTCTGAATTCCAGACTTCTACTTGTAAAACAATGGAGTACTTTTTCCACCACTGCCCTTTTCTGTGGACGTTCTTGACCTCCTACTTCCCAGTAACTGCTGTCAACTGCGTTTACTGTAAGCTCTGGGAATTCTGCCTGACAACTCATCCAGAACTTCACAAGGGACTGTGAAGTTCTTCACTTTCCTACATCACTGAATGCATGATCAGGGACCACGTGCAATACCTCCACGGACCACCAGTGGTCCACGGACCACCAGTTGAAAACCCCTGCTATAGAGTGTTTGTTCAGTAACAGGAGTCTCCATGTCTCTCCAGCTCTTTATTAAACAGAAAAGGCATTTTCAGGTCAGGATACCAATTTTATCCAATCAGGATAGAGAACTCAGTCAGGATTCAGATTGAACAAGTGAAATTGGAAGTGTCACAAAGAAATGAGCAGATACACAATTGGAACTGGAACACTATAAGAATGAAACGGATAGATGGGTACTTTCTCCTGATTGGCTGAAATTTTGCAACACATCTGAAAATGTAATTTTTTCTGATTATTAAAGAGCTAGAGAGACATGTAGACTCCTGTTACTGAATTCAAGTCTCCACGGGGTGACTAATCGATAGTAAAAAAGTTTATTTTTTTGGGTGAACTATCCCTTTAAACCTTTTAACTAGAAACTATCACTTAACCAAAACTATCACTTTCCCTACCTTTAAACCCCTATACTTGAGTTGACCGGAGTCCCTCAGGGCTCTATGCTATACTAGTAACTTTTCTGTTTGCGGCTCAACATTAAATTAGCTGGAAACAGCCGATATGCAAGCTCCCAACACGTCACGATGCTAAAAGTTACGGACGCTGGAGTTTAAAGTGGACCATTTTAACACATTGACTGCCAGAGTTTATTCATAATGTACTCACCCCTGTGCCAGCAATTTGCGTGTTTTTTAATTTTTTTGTTTTTTAATTTTTCATTCAAATACATTCTCTGATTGTGTTGTCAAGCACCTACGATTGTTCCACCAGTAGAGAGCAGCACATCCAAACATTGATCACCTCGCTCACCCCCTCCCAAACAGGCCCACGTCATATCCGGTCATTCAAAGGATGTGACGTTTTCGACAATTCCCGGCCCGCTGATCGGCCTGAAAACGACGTGATACACTACGACGATGGCTGTTAGTCACCCGGACCAAAGAAAATAGAAGTTGAGCTGTCCGTTTGTCTTTTCTACCGTGTGAAAAACCGTGTTTTTCCTTATTCTGGCCGAAAATCACCGGAGAAAAACAACGTGACCCGGAAATGATTTTTTTTTTTTACATCCGGCTCCGGGTGAGTGTGACGTAAGTGGAAAACGAAAGTGTTGATGAGAAATAAACACAGCCGTGCGATCACAGATTAAACAATGAAAATTCAAAAGAACGTGTAAACAGGCTCTTATGAATCCTGGCACTCAAGCGATGGATTTGAAAGAACGTGTAGACGGGATCTTGGCACTGTATGTGTTAAGGTGCTTTTACTGATGTGTACTGTAGTATACTTTGTCTAAAATGGACCAAAATAAATTAACCTAAACCTAAACCGTATAAGTGGTTAACAATTCATTAACCCCCTGGTGTCCCTATTTTGGGCTTGTTGTCATTGTAGACAAATACTAATTCCAAAACCTAGTATGTTCAAGTAGGGCGTTAATTTACGAAAGAAAACAAAAGGTTAAACTGTGGAGATAAGAGGTTTTTCTGCCCGACAACAACGGTATAAATGATGTAATGTGATCTTACTGTTGCTCCAGGTGAGTGACGTCCGACGGGTCAAATCCATGGGTCCGACACACCTTGTCCACGTCCAGCCCTCTCTCAACGAAGGCGATCTGACCACAGAGGGAGGTTAAAGGTCATTTCCCATCGAAAGGAGACGTCATTCACTGCCATCGTTTTTTACTTTTTCTCCTTTGTTCAGATATGCATACACCTAGTGTTTATATGTGTTGACATGTGTTAATGGTTAATATTCTATGCTATGTTGATGAATTGAATAGATAGGACCACAATGGAAACAAGTCCCCAGGACTTTTTTTGTGTTATTTTTTTTTGCCTTAATGTCTGACTGCACCACGTGCTGTTTACATTTCTGTCGTGTGTGTGTGTGTGTGTGTGTGTGTGTCTGTGTGTCTGTGTGTGTGTGTGTGTGTGTGTGTGTGTGTGTGTGTGTGTGTGTGTGTGTGTGTGTGTGTGTGTGTGTGTGCGAGCGCGCGAGTGCACGTGTATGTGTGCGTGTGTGTGCGTGTGTGTTATATTGTTTTACTTATGTAAAAGTAGAAATAACAATGTAGAAATACTTTACCTGTTACAGGTAAAAGGCCTGTATTCAAAAAAATTTGACTTGAGTAAAAGTTTCAAAATTATTGTCAGGAAAAGATACTGTATAACAGACTTACTTAGTCTTGTTATGTGTGTCGGCTATTAATATATTCAACTGAACGTTAGGTGTAGATATCAGGTAGCCTAGCTATGTAAAGAGACTTTACTTAGAAAAGCGCTATATATATAAATCTGAGCTATTATTATTATTATTACTACTACTCTTTTAGCTGCAGCTGGGGGGAGGGTAGACACATGCCCCTCCCTCTTCTGTGTTACTGTAAAGTGAAAGTGACTGCATGGAGTCATGTTTCATTTCTCTCCAAAAGCCTTTGAATATGACTTGCATGTCGTTGCTGTCGGGTAGAAACCTCTTACCTCCACATTTTAACTTTCTGTGGTTTTTTGTTGTTGTAAATTAACGCCTTACTTGTTCATACTAGTGCATCACAGAAAAGTATCAAAAGTAGCAGATCTACAAGCTCGATAGATCTGCTACTTTTTCTATACTCTTGAATTTGAATCCTAAAAAGCAACAGTTTTGGACATATACAGTATGAGGTTTCCACCCGACAGAGACAATGTGATGGAAGACATGACAAGGGCTAGTTTAGTTTCTTTGTTTTTAATTTAATTAATAAAATGTTGATACCGTATGACGTCATGACGATACATTCCCTTAATGTTTACCTATCCTGGTTCATTTAGAGCACTTTGCTTGTTTTTTCTTTGCCCTCTATACAGTACATTGTTGACTAAAGTTCATGCCATTTAACTCTTGATCGTACATTGTAAGTGTGTCTCTCTGGACAAGAGCGTCTGTCTGCTAGATCAATGCCTAAACTGTAAATTGTATTTATCAAATTGTAAAACTGTACTTATTTAACCCATTCAATTAACCCATTCAACCCGGGAACGCATCTGTGTCATTTTAGATTTTAGCTATAACCATTATATTTATACCTGCTATTCACTGGCTATTAAAAAAAATAGTAGATCTACAAGCTCATAGCGCTGTGCCGAGTGCTATGAGCTTGTAGATCTGCAACATTTGTGCAAATCTTTGAATGTATATATTTTTTAAGCAAATATTTGTAACTCATATTGTCCTTCTGGGGGTCCCTGGCTGGAACAACATATATTTTAAGATGGGGGTCGGCGGCCAAATACATTTTACACATTTTGGGGGTCCTTGACATGGAAAAGTTGGAGCCGATATTATAACATACGGTTAGGATTTAGAAAAAAAAATTTAGATGTGTATTTTGCCGCAGACCCCCATCTCGAAATGTGTTGTTCCAGGGACCCCCACCCCGCCCTCCACAAGACCACAAGCAAAGATTTGAGTTACAAATGTTCGCTTTAAAAATATATATATTCAAAGATTTGCACACATTTTCACGATTTTTCAAAAATAGCAGATCTACATTAAGCTCATAGCTCATGAAATCTAAAATGACTTGAAATGACTTGAGTTTGTCATCTGACGTCATCTTCTGTCATTTTGTCAAATGAAATTTACTTGAGTAAAAGTACAAAAGTATTAGTATCAAAATGTACTTAATGTACCAAAAGTAGAAAGTACTCATTATGAAGAATGTTTTCAAATGTATAAAATGTATAACAATCTTTTGAAAATAGCAGATCTACAAGCTCACAATGCGTCGCACTTTTGCACTATTTTGATGCCGCCAATACTTTTGTACTTTTACTCAAGTACAATTTAAAAATACAAGCCTTTTACTTGCACCAGAGTATTTCTATATTGTGGTATTTGCTTGTACTTAAGTAAAAAGTCTGAATATAAGTCTGAGAGAGTGAGAGTACAAACTAATAAAGGGAGAAAGAAAAGGAGTAATTAATTGTATTATTATTATATTATTTGCCTCTGAGATGCAGTGGAGTATAAGTATACAAAGTATGGAAAATGTTTTAATACTTAAGTAAAGTAAACGTATGTTCCTCAAAAGTGTACTTAAAGTAGGCTACAGTAGTCTACTTGAGTAAATGTACTTAGTTACTTTCTACCAGACTCTGCCCTCAGGGTTCCTCGGCAGGGTTCCACATTGAATTGATCTGCAGTGGTGTAAAGCAACTAAGTACATTTACTCAATTACTGCACTTAAAGGGATACTTCACTTTCGGGTCGGGAAACATTTAAAAAATATATTAAAAATAAATGAAAAAAGTAATGGAAAATTCATGGCCCCCTCACGCATTAGAGTGTCCTACTAATGTGTGAGGGGGCCTTTATTTTGCCATAACTTCTTTAAATTTTTTTATATATATATTTTTAATGTTTATTTTATGTGAAAGTGAAGTATCCCTTTAAGTACAATTTTGAAGTATTTTTACTTTACTTGAGTATTTCCAATTTTCAGTACTTTTACGTACATCTCAGAGGCAAATATTATACTTTTACTCCACTGCAATTATTTGAAAACTTTAGTTACTGGTTACTTTGTAGATTTTCATTATTAAAAACAAAACATGCAGTAACCACTTCAGTCAGCCCTATATACATTTTGTCCATTTGAAAATAGCAGATCTACAAGCTCACAATGCCTCACGATGGGATTCACTGTGAGCTTGTAGATCTGCTATTTTCAAAGGATTTTTTATAAATGTTATACATTTGAAAACTTGTGTAAAGGGACCTTCTGCATAATGAGTACTTTTACTTTTAAGTACATTTTGATACCAATACGTTTGCACTTTTACTCAAGTAGATTTTCAACACTGGACTTTCACTTGTAACAGAGTATTTCTACATTGCAGCATCGATACTTTTACTCAAGTAAAACATGTGAGTAGGCTATACTTTTTCTTTTTCCACCACTGAAAACAAACATAACTCTTGGAGAGTGTGATACAAATGTATCGCACTCTCCAAGAGTCATGGGTCCAACAACCGTCCTTGAAAGTTGAAATTCATCGTGATATGTGTGCATGGGGATCTCATTTAAAACAAGCTTTAGTGCTTAATGAGTCTCCCAGTTTAGTAGACCTTGTATTGTGAATTTGTACTTCCATGTAGGATGTTCTCATGTCTTACTAAATAAAGAACATCAATCAATCAATCAATCAATCAATCAATCAATCAATCAATCAATCAATCAATCAAATGTAAATCTTTTAGACCACCACCACCGCTATAAGCTCACCTTGCCCTCCTGGTCCACTCCTATCAGCGCATCCTCCAGGATCTCCAGAGCAGAGAGAGGTGTAGAATGGACCAGCGTCCCTCTGAACACCCGCAGCGTCATGGTGACACAGTGTCCGTTAGAGGTCGTCATGTGGCCGGTGTGGTGGCTCTGCTGTCAGCCTGTCTGTCAGTGAGTGCAGGCTGTGTGGTGGCTCTGCTGTCAGTCTGTCAGTCAGTCAGTGAGTGAAGGCTGGTCACCCTGAGGGTTCAGAGTACAGTATGTTATCTCTGAAATGCGTCAAGCCTTTTATCCTGAGAGGAGGGGAGGAGGGGAGGAGGGGAGGAGGAGGGGAGGAGGGGAGGAGGGGAGGAGGGGGCGGGTCGTGAGCACTGCGGAGCACTCCTTCTTTGAAGTGTTTGCAACACGCCAACACGTTGTATCCTCTCTCTCTCTCTCTCTCTCTCTCTCTCTCTCTCTCTCTCTCTCTCTCTCTCCCCCTCTCTCTCTCATTCTCTCTCTCTGCACAATACTGCGCCTGTGTGTGTGTGCGTGCGTCCAGGCGTGAGTTGTAGCCAATCAATGAACACACGTACGTCCCTGGTGGTCTAGTGGTTAGGATTCGGCGCTCTCACCGCCGCGGCCCGGGTTCGATTCCCGGTCAGGGAACACGATTTTTCGATGAATTGAGTACAAACTAAGGGAAGGGACCCAATGGAAACATCCATAGTGCTTTCTTGGGTTTTAAATCCTCTTATGAACTGTACTTACTTATAAAGTATTCAATCAATCAAAGGAAACAAAAAATCGGACTTTTGCTAGTTACATATCTATATGCAAATGTAAAAATCATTAAAATACATCTATGATAGTCTTGATTGTACAAACAGAGTAGTGGTACACAGTTGAAAAATAACTAGGCTAAACAGTATATATTCTGTTTAAATTCCTCAAATGTCCAGATTATTGAAATGCTGAAATAACTCATTAATAAATAATAATAGCCTAATGATAATAATAATGATTGATTGATTGATTGAATACTTTATTAACAATTGGCAAAAAGTACAGAGGTACAGTTATACAATAATGCTAAAAGAATAACACAAAAAGCCCTGAGGGCTTGGTTCCATTGTGGTCCTATGTAACCTCTTCAATTCATCAAGACATATAAAGACATACAATTCATCAAGACATATAAAGACATACAATTCATCAAGACATATAAAGACATATACCATAAAATAAATCATCAATACTAGGAGCAGTAAAAAAAAGCTAGATGACTTGTCTAGGCCCAGTTGCAATAATAACGTTGTAATAATAATGATAATGATAATGATAATAATAATAATAATTATTATTTATAAGATGCTGAATTGTACCCCTTATTCCATAACTTCACATATTGTTCCCTAGTGCTTATAGGCCAAGCCTAGGTATTGGTACACACTACAATACTGTAGTAGTGGACACACACACCACGTTAGGGTCCGGGAAAAAGCTCAGCAACGACTAACTAGAAGTTTGGAGTAGCGTAGGCCCCATATCCTCAGGCTATAGACGAATCCACAGACACGCTGCCTGTAGCTGCCTGTAGGCGGCCATTGCTGCGGTGTCGCGGTGCGGAGCGTTGACACCGCAGCTATGGCTGCCTACAGGCAGCGCGTCTGTGGATTCGTCTATATAAGTTTGGAGTAGAGAATGCCCCTGTATAGTCCATGAGCCAGAGCCCCAAAATTGAGCAAAAATTATCGAAAGAGTGGGCAAAACCAAACCTATATTAAATTGTTCATAGGGTCAATACGAGTAAATAAATATATGATAACCTTTCCACAGGAGCAGCTTTTTCATGGTTATCACACATTTTGTTATTTTCCCCATACGTACATGACAGGTGAAAAAATGACAAAATTTAAAAAAGAGTTATCATAATGAAACTTCCTGAGTTGATTACTTACATGAAGACAATGATTTATCGTATTACAAGTTTTCTGAAATTGTATATTTAAATATGCAAATTAGGCATAGGAAAATATGCCCAAATTTGCATAACTTTCCAGAATCAACATTGGACAAAGCCAGAGTCAACATACTTATTTCATTTTGTTAAGATGTTGGATTCAAAGGTTTTTAACGAGGGAATATTCAATATCTGCTCAATTTTGGGGCTCTGGCTCATGGACTAAATGCCTAATTTGCATATTTAAATATACAATTTCAGAAAACTTGTAATACGATAAATCATTGTCTTCATGTAAGTAATCAACTCAGGAAGTTTCATTATGATAACTCTTTTTTAAATTTTGTCATTTTTTCACCTGTCATGTACGTATGGGGAAAATAACAAAATGTGTGATAACCATGAAAAAGCTGCTCCTGTGGAGAGGTTATCATATATTTATTTACTCGTATTGACCCTATGAACAATTTAATATAGGTTTGGTTTTGCCCACTCTTTCGATAATTTTTGCTCAATTTTGGGGCTCTGGCTCATGGACTAGTATACTCAGGCTGTTCTACAACAGCTCCAAAGTGCCCTGACAGGCCTGTAAAGTTTCTGCCCTATGTGTGTTTTTAGCACCTTATAATCATGCACATATACCTGCTGCTATGTGGACCTACCAATGTGTTACCACTTTCACACCTTATGCTTCAGAATGTGTCCTCCTGCCATGAAGCCAAAGTGTTTCAGTCAAGGTCTCAGCACATTATATATATTTAAATTAAAATTAAAATCTGATCCATGCTTAGCCCTGCAACAATCAAAAGTTACTGGACTGGTTTAAAGATGGGAAAGAATTCAGAATCTCAACAAAAGACACACAAAAAAAGAGAAAGAGAAAGAAACAAAGAGAAAGAAACAAAGCGGTACAGTCAGCTGGGGCATTAAGCCCACTGTGGCCTCAGGGCATGCCATTTTTTGAGGGACACAAGGCCAAACTGAGGGTCAATGACAGCCATGGCCTTCGTGGCCTCCCTGAAATTCCTGCCCTGGTGGACAGTAACTAATATTTACTTGAGTACTGTACTTAACTCATTCACTGCCACTGACGTAAAAAACGTAATTTGTCCCGTTTACCAATCCTGCCACTGACGTTTTTTTGAATTTTTTTTTTTTTTTTTTTTAGTTTTTTTTTCAAATTTGACCCAAAGACCAAGGAGATATGATTGTTTAAAGATCTACACTCCCATCCACTTCCTTGTTAACTTAAAACTTAAAAATTCTGTATCTCGGCTCCTGAGTACTTTTTTTTTTAAATGAAAAATCTCTGGCAGTGGGCAAACGCGGCCAGCAATAATTGTGGCAGTGAATGAGTACATTTTTTGGAGTATTTGTCTTTTATTTGCAAGCATAAGACTTTCACTCCACTACATTTCAAATAGAAATATTGTACTTTTGACTCTAGGGACCCACACTTATATGAATAAACCACTTAGGCTCAATTTCGAATATAGTGAAAGTGAAAATAGCCCATCTACAAGCTTGTAGATCGGCTATATTCATTAGGCTAAGGGGGAGAACTGTTCTAAATACAGTAATGCATTAATATTAACAAGAAAATGTACTTCGTAATTGGTACTCTTGTATTTACCGGAGTATATGGTCTCTGTCGGGTGGAAACCTCATACAGTATGTCCAAAACCGTTACTGATGGATATGTTTTGTGGACCAGATTGATATGATCTAGAAATATCAATCTAACCAGCTAAATCACTATAGTGGTGTCTTTTTGGGCCTATACTTCAGTTTGTTAAACGTGCTTTTTGTAACTCTACTATACTTTCTCTACCAAGGCCATGCAGCTGGCTCCATATTTGCTATCTGGTGCCGGATCCATATGTTTCCAATCATTAAAACATGTCTTGGTCAACGCTTTGTGATTTAATGTCCTAATGACCTACAGTATATGACTCTGTATGACCTGACATTGTCACTAATTTACTCTGTCAGCTGTCACCCTGTCACAGATAAACCTGCCACATGTCCTATGATATCGAAGGAACAACTTGTTTATGGAACCAAAAGTTGTACACAAGGACACTATAAGATGAACAACAACTTATTATGATGACACCCTGATGCCTGACAGCTCATCAGATATGATCTGACGTCTGAGGGTCTTAACCAATCGTTAGGATCCACCTTATATCTGATGTCCGGACTCCAACTTGTGTATAAATACTATTGCCTGCATTTGTAAGATTAGTGTGTGATTATTATTCTTGTACTTAAGTATTTCATTTTTTTGGGGATACTTTTGATACTTATACTCCACTGCATCTCAGAGGCAAATAATGTACTTTTTACTCAGCTAAAATTACTCGCACAAAATTACTTCAGCCTTATATATATTTCGGCCATTTGAAAATAGCAGACGCATTGTGAGCTTGTAGATCTGCTCAACTATCTTCCAACCTTCTTTATTGCAGGGGGGGGGGGGGGCGGTTCCCAGCTAAATGACTGATGGTTAGGAACCAAATGGAACCTTACGAATCTAACTCTGAGAGTGAACAACTACAAATGGAACAAAATGGACCCGTAACGGTAAAAGACCCAACACCAATTCATGGTTTTGGAACAATGAAACAGGGAGCGAGGGAAGGAGTCAAATATACCCCCCCCCCCCCCCGATCCTTGTGTGACCTCAGGTATTCCCTCATGTCCGCACCGCTCACAATAATATTTTGGAGGTCGTTGCCCTTCCAGTCATGAGTTGGGTTGCAGTCCTTAAGCAGAACAAGGCCTCACGTGAGGAATTACGTTATTACATACAGTGCTAAATAAAACGCTCCATGAGCTCACCCATTAATGCAATCATGAACGTCATTAATGTTGTAAGTATAGTCTTGGGTACTTTCACTTCCTATATTTCCATATTAGTTTGAATTAGTCACCTGCAGGAGTGTCTAACATGTCTGCCAGTTGAACACCCAGGACTCAAACCCGGGTCTCCCTTAACATCTAGTCACAGGAGAATCCCTGCTTGGCCTGGGGAGACGTTATGCTTATGTGCTGGCAGGGCTACTCTGTTACAGTGGATGATCGATCGATAAATAGGTAGATCATCGATCGATTGGTAGAGCGATCTATCGACCTACTGTACCAAAGGTGTCATTTCATTAAAAAAATATAGAGGGTGAAAACGTTACCACTAGCAAAAATAGCAGACCTTCAAGCTCACAATGCATCGTGGTGCGACGCGTTGTGAGCTTGTAGATCTGCTATTTTTGAAAAAGGATTTAACACTTTTGCCTGTAACGACATGCCCAAAATAGGGAGGCCAATTTAAAAGTGATTAATGATGAATGTATGAAAACAAGTGTCGATCTAAAATCTCATTCATCTGTTAAGGTCCTTACACACCGGGGCGATTTTTTCGTGCGAATAATACGCTTTTTTTAAAAACCTTATAAAGTCCATGCAAGCGTACATGGCGCGAAAAAGCGAAAAAGCGAAGCGAAAAAGCGTCTTTTAATTATTCGGAACGAGTCCGAATTTTGCGTATATTCGCACATTCGCCGGTGTGTAAGGACCTCAAATCTGAAAAACATTCAGAGATAGAGAAAATATATGAATAAAATACCTGAATTCTGAAGTTAAAAACTAAAGCTAGGGGGTGGCAGCAACCTACCTACCCGAGTGCCGCGCTATGAGCTTGTAGATCTGCTATTTTTGAAAAAAAAATTAAATGTGTGCAAATCTTTGAATATATATTTTTAAAGCGAACATTTTTAACTCAAATCTTTGCTTCTGGGGGTCCCTGGAGCAACACATTTTGAGATGGGGGTCCGCGGCCAATTTCTTTATCATTTTGGGGTGCTTGACATGAAACAAGTTTGAAAACCACTGACATAGCAACATACGTTTTTTCACAAAAAACTGTTAGGATTTAGAAGACATTTTGTAGAATCGGAACCTCAGGCCTTAAAGAGTTAATGCAACCATGAACGTCATTAATGTTGTAAGTACTTTCACTTCCTATATTTCCACATTAGTTTGAATTAGTCACCTGCAGGAGTGTCTGACATGTATGCCAGTTGAACACCCAGGACTCAAACCCGGGTCTCCCTCAACTCATTTAGTGCCAATGGACGTAAAATACGTCCAAAAAAATGTTCAGAACCCAAGATATGATGATTTGAAAATGTTCTGCTCCATTCACTTCTTGTTTAACTTCTTACTGAAAAAGGCTGTATCTCGGCTCCTAAGCACTTTTTTTTTTACAATGAATTTTGGCTGTGGCACTGAATGTTTTTTTTTTACAATGAATTTTGGCCAGTGGCACTGAATGAGTTAACATCTAGTCACAGGAGAATCCCTGCTTGGCCTGGGGAGACGTTATGTTTATGCGCTGGCAGGGCTACTCTGTTACAGTGGATGATCGATCGATAAATAGATAGATCATCGATCGATTGGTAGATCGTTCTATCTACCTCCTGTACCAGAGGTGTCATTTCATATAAAAAAAATAGAGGGTGAAAAAGTTACCACTAGCAAAAATAGCAGACCTTCAAGCTCACAATGCATCGTGGTGCGACGCGTTGTGAGCTTGTAGATCTGCTATTTTTATTTTTCTAAAAAAGAAAATATTTTTTAACACGTTTGCCTGTAACATTAAAGTGATTAATGAATGTATGAAAACAAGTGTCTATAAGTGTCATAAGTGTAAAATCTCATTAATCTGCAATAAAAAACATTCAGAGATGGAGGAAATATGAATAAAAGACCTGCATTTTTTGGTTAAAAGCTGAAGCTAGGGGGTGGCAGCAACCTACCCATGCCTACCTACCTACAATACCTACCTACCTACTAACGGCCAGAATGGCATTTAGAGTAAAATATCTCCATTACTGTAAATGCAATGTGGTTGCTTGTGTAAAATACAATAAAACACATTTCATGTGGTTGTTGCACTGTATATTGTAAGAAAAATAAGTATTCAGGCTTCATACAGGGCAAATGAAAACAAAATGAAACAAGGGTTGATAAACATTAGCCGTATTGATAAAAAAAAAAAAAAAAACGTTATGTCCATGAGGCCCTTTTCATTCTTTGACGTTGAGGTGGTCCAGGTCAGGCAGCGTCCCCCCAGCCTTGCTGCTCGTCTTCTTAGGCCCCTCATCATCATCATCTTCTTCTTCATCACTCCCAAAGTCATCATCATCATCATCATCACTGTCCAAGTCCTTTTTCCTGCGTCTGCTCTCTTTCTTCTTCTGACCACCATCCTCTTCTTCCTGTTTCTCACCCTCTGGTTCTTCTGAGCCGATCCTGTTGGAAGAACATGGATTAACCCATTAAAACCCGGGAAATCATCCGTGTCATTTCAGATTGAAGCTATACATAATAATATTACATAGCAACATGTTCTTCAGAAAACTCTTTTAGATTTAGACCTCTTATCCCCATACTACAGCCACATGGGGCCTGGGCAGCGGCATGGCGGTCCAGGCACCCTATAGGCTGCAGTGCCAGCCTGACAGCATGTCGTGGGTTCGAGTCCCGATCCCAACGACCGTTGCTGCGTGTCACTCCCCATCGCTCTCCCCATTTCCTGTCAGCCTACTGGACTATCATGAACCCATTTTGGGAGGGAACCCCTATTTGTAACTATACCTTTCAGGACGGGAAGCCCTTTTGGGGTTCTTGTTGCTATGTACAGTATATAGCAACATACATATTTTGGTAATTTTTGAATCAATATTTGAAGTTTTTCAGAAAACTTAGGTCTGGATTTAGAAGGCGTTATTAGGTCTAAATGGGTTAAAGGCATAAAGCCCAAAAACAAATCTTTTAACACATTGAGTGCCATAAACGGTCCGGACCGTTTATGGCACTTTTGTTTTTTTATATATTCTTCCCACGTGGGGCGCTCTAACGAAACTTTGGGATCATCCAAGGAGTCTCTAAGAAGGAGAGGCCGGATGTGGATCCATGTCAAACGTTTGCACACACTCTTAACACATTGACAGCCAATTATTTCAGATTTTTAGCTGTTGCCTGCCAGAGATTTTTCATTGAAAAAAAAAGTACTCAGGAGCCGAGATACAGATTTTTTTAGTTTTAAGTTAACAAGGAAGTGGATAGGAGTTTAAATCTTCGATAAATCATATCTCCTTGGTCTTTGGGTAAAACGTTAAAAAAAAAAGAAAAAAAGTGTTGTTTTTTTTTTAAACGTATGTTGTTATATCAGTGGTGGTCTTTTTCTTGTCAAGGACCACCAGACAAATGACCAAAATATTTTTTAATATTATTTCTCTTACTGAATCCTGTATTTTGTTCTTCTTTTTTACTGCGCTGTTGGCATCGTGATAATGATTTACTATAAATCTTTACATGCCTACTACTTGGAAATACATTTTAGTTGTGGTGATGTCATGATGATTCAGTCTATTGACTTCTGTGTTTTTCTTTCCATTTATAAAACCATATAAAAATAAAGTTCCTTCTGTGTGTTTTCCTTCTCCTTTTTCTGGACCTTCCTCACAGATATATATAAATATATATGTGTGTGAGTGAGTGAGTGAGTGAGTGAGTGAGTGAGTGAGAGAGAGAGAGAGAGAGAGAGTGACTGACGGTCACATGTCAAATGTAGCATGGAGAAAGCATGTTCACAGTTAGCCCCGTCTTAAGCCTTTTCCCTTAAGCCATTAAAACCGGGAAAATCTGTGTCATTTTTAGATTTCTTTGGCTATTCAAAAAATAGCAGATCTACAAGCTCATACAGCTATGAGCTTGTAGATCTGATTTATTTTGGAAAAATCGTGAACATTTGTGCAAATCTTTGAATATATATATAACATTTTTAACTCAAACTTTGCTTCTGGAGATTCGACAAATGTCTTCCAAATCCCAACAGTTTTTTGAAAAAACTTATGTTGCTATAATATCAGTGGTTCTCAAACCTTTTTCATGTCAAGGACCCCCAAAATGTATTTGTCCGTGGACCCCCATCTCAAAACATGTTGTTCCAGGGACCAGGGATAAAATATTATGTTAAAAAATATATATATTCAATGATTTGCAAAAATGTTCAAGATTTTTTAATAGCCAAATAAATCTAAAATTTCCATTCAACGTCCTTAAGGATTAAACAGATGCTAGGTTCATTTTCTACCTGGTGTACTATGGTTTCAACGTACAGACTGTTATTTCTGATAGTATATCGTTTGCATTCTATGTGTGTGATTTCCTTGCTTAATATCGTTAAGTCGCTGTGGATTAAGAGCGTCTGCTTTAAATGCTTGAATTGTAAAGTGTAAATAGCAGAGGCCACTCACGGAATGACGATGTCTTCTTTCTTGCCACATTTGGCGCACAGGTCCAGCTGCAGGGAGCAGGGCTTACAGATCACATGGTACGCGTCCTTCACCGTCTTCTGACAACATTTCACACTGAAACGAGAAGAAGACAAACCATCATTACCCCATGAGATGAGAACAACACACCACCACCACCTCACAACACTGAAATGAGAAAACACGCCGCCACCAGGAAGCCACTAATGAGCTTGTAGATCTGCTAATTTTGGAAAAATCTTGAAAATATGTGCAAGTGAACATTTGTGAACATTTGTAACTCAAATCTTTGCTTCTGGGGGGTCCCTGGAAAAAACATTTTGAGATGGGGGGGTCCGCAGCCAAATCTAAAAATGTTTTCTAAATCCTAACAGTGTGTTTCTATATCAGTGGTGCTCCAACTTTTCCATGTCAAGGACCCCCAAAATGATATGTATTTGGCTGCGGACCACCATCTCAAAACGTGTTGTTCCAGGGACCCCCAAAAGCACAGATCGGAGTTAAAAATGTTCACTTTAAAACATATATTCATGGATTTGCACACATTTTCCATGATTTTTCAACAAATAGCAGATCCACAAGCTTATTGCACGGCACTCTGTGCCACGCTATGAGCTTGTAGACACAGCACGTGTGTCATTTTTAGATTTCTATGGCTATTCAAAAATAGCAGATATACAAGCTCATAGCTACAAGCTTGTAGATCTGCTATTTTTGAAAAATCTTGAAAATGTTAATGTGTGCAAATATTTGAATTAATACATTTTAAAGCGAACATTTGTAACTCAAATCTTTGCTTCTGGGCGTCCCTGGAACTACATATTTTACAGATGTTCGCTTTAAAAAACATATTCGAAGATTTTCACAAATTTCCCAAATCTTTCAAAAATAGCAGATCTACAAGCTCATAGCGCGGCACTCGGTGCCGCGCTATGAGCTTGTATATCTGCTTAATATCTGCTTAATGTATTAACGTTACTCACCATTTCTTAGCCTGTGTCAGAGGCTTGTATTTGCTGTACTTGACCTTCCATTCCAGAACCTCTTTACAACGCTGACACAGTCCATCGTGGATCTTAGCGTTGGCGTTCTAAACAACGGACGACAAATGAGCAGCGAGTTATGATGTGATGTAGGAGATGGATTTCATGACAACTTTTGTCTGCATTCAGATTCAGATTCACATGTTACGTTTGTTTGCTATTGAATACACACAGTGAGTATGATAATAATAAATAATATCTAAAATGTATATAGTGCTTTTCTAAGAACCCAAAGTGACCAATCCTCCAGTTACCCCTTAGGCTACTTACTGTACGTACTTATTATGTTTAGACAGACAGACAGACATTTAGATGGAGAAATAGATAGACAGACAGACAGACAGACAGTCGAGTCATACAGATAGATTTATACAAACAGAAAAACAGACACACACACACACAGAGACAGACAGACAGACAGACAGACAGACAGACAGACACACAGAGACAGACAGACAGACAGACAGACAGATACCCGTCTTACCTTCACAGTAACAGTAGCTCCATACAGACAGACAGACAGACAGACAGACAGACAGACAGGTAGCTGTCTTACCTTCACAGTAACAGCAGCTCCATACAGACAGACAGACAGACAGACAGACAGACAGACAGACAGACAGGTAGCTGTCTTACCTTCACAGTAACAGTAGCTCCATACAGACAGACAGACAGACAGACAGACAGACAGGTAGCTGTCTTACCTTCACAGTAACAGTAGCTCCATACAGACAGACAGACAGGTAGCTGTCTTACCTTCACAGTAACAGTAGCTCATACAGACAGACAGACAGACAGGTACCTGTCTTACCTTCACAGTAACAGTAGCTCCATACAGACAGACAGACAGACAGGTAGCTGTCTTACCTTCACAGTAACAGTAGCTCATACAGACAGACAGACAGACAGACAGACAGACAGACAGACAGACAGACAGACAGACAGACAGACAGGTAGCTGTCTTACCTTCACAGTAACAGTAGCTCCATACAGACAGACAGACAGACAGACAGACAGACAGACAGACAGACAGACAGACAGGTACCTGTCTTACCTTCACAGTAACAGTAGCTCATACAGACAGACAGACAGACAGACAGACAGACAGACAGACAGACAGACAGGTACCTGTCTTACCTTCACAGTAACAGTAGCTCATACAGACAGACAGACAGACAGACAGACAGACAGGTAGCTGTCTTACCTTCACAGTAACAGTAGCTCCATACAGACAGACAGACAGACAGACAGACAGACAGACAGACAGACAGACAGGTACCTGTCTTACCTTCACAGTAACAGTAGCTCATACAGACAGACAGACAGACAGACAGACAGACAGGTAGCTGTCTTACCTTCACAGTAACAGTAGCTCCATACTTGTCGTTCCTGTAGCCCACAGAGTTCTGGTGTTTCTGTCCACGAGACCGAGACACGTTTCCTTTCTGAGAACTCATTATATTATTATATTATCTGTGTTTTAACTTAATGCTAACGGTTTTAAACCACACTGTGATGTGTAATATAATGAAAACACAGTTTAATTATATAGTTGTCAACACACCAGCAGTGCCACGCTGGTCGCCGCCATGACACTTTTCTTAAAGCTGAATTGTGCTTCCTAGCACGACGGTGCGGCCCGTGGAAAACAGCAGATCTGCAAGCTCACCATGCGCCGCGTCCACAACGCTCTGTGGGCTTGTAGATCTGCTGCTCCTGCTGTTTACTTTGACACAAGACGTCACGTGACCCGGAAGAACATCGCCTCACTCGGGTTCATGCGTGTGACGTCATCATTGGCGTTAAAGTCCAACTCTTATTTATTATTATCATGAAGAGCAGAAGAATCTGTGATGAATATATTATATTACCTATTTGTTTTATTTCTTCTTTCTTTATTTTATTCAGTATTGTAATTGCATGAAAACTATATATATATATATATATATATATATATATATATATATATATATATATATATATATATATATATATATATATATATATATATATATTCATGTTGCATTTGTAATCAAAACTGGCCTGAAAAAACATCAGACCACAATTGTTTAATTCCATAGAAAGGAGGTGTCATTGCCATCGTTTTTCCTTTTTCTCCTTTGTACATACTGTGTTTGTATTTGTTGATGACATGTAGGCCTATTATTATGTTATTTTTATGCTATGCTGATGAATTGAATATATAGGACCATAATGGAAACAAGTCCCCAGGACCTTTTTGTGTTATCATTTTAGCCTTAATGTCTGACTGTATACACGTGCTGTTTACATTTCTGACTGGTATGTATCAATCAATCAATCAATCAATCAAAAAAAATGAAGAAACATTATGAATTCACAATTAGAACAAGAAAAACGAGAGTTTGATGATGTAATTTATTTGAAAACGTTGTTGCAGTACAATTTGGAAGCCAAGGAATAGCTATGGCCTTACATTGTAAAATATATAATTCAAAAGGCACATTTTGTTGTACAAAATGACCCCTCTATATTGCTAACTCTTTCTCTTTGTCTTTCTACTGAGAAAATATCAAAACCTGTTTCCCTGCTTTGTGATTCCAGCTGAGACTGCTGCCTCCTTGTGGTGAAAAGTATAACAACAGAGAAAGAGTTGGTAATAGAGAAGGGGTCATTTTTATTTAGTTTTGACCATTTGTTTTCAAATTAAGTTTCGGTTACTACAAATGTAGTCTACTACAAATGCAGTTAGCTATAGCCTACTTCCCTCATACACAACTTACAACACTTCATTCTCATTCTCTTTTCGCTTTGCTCCTGCAAAACACCTTACGACACAAAAACCTCATAGCTGAAACGCAGACAATCATTGCCAGTGAAACAGCTGCCATCAGAAAGGCTACAACATCGATCGAACGGTACTGAATGGTGGACATCTTGTACGACTCCGTCCTCAAGTGTGGCGCCCCCTTGTGTCTCATGACGAACTCGATCCAGAACACGGCCAGGTCTAGAGGTTTCATGGGCTGGTCCCTGTGCAGCCTCGACAGCCTCTGCATGTTCTCCTTGTAGGAGGGCTCACGAAGGACCTCCTTCAAAGCTTCCAGGAAGTTGTCTTCGTTTATTGTGCCGATATCGACTACCTTGGCTACGCCCTTTGCTTCCATCCTGTTCATGTTGTCTTCCTGGTCGCCCAGGATAGGCAGACCGACCAAAGGAACGCCATGGTAAATGGCCTCCTGGATTCCGTTGGTGCCTCCGTGGGCCACAAACACTCTGGTCTTGGGGTGGCCCAAGAGGTCCTTCTGGGGCAACCAGTCGACGACCAAGGTGTTGTTCCCCAGGGTTGACGGTCTCCCGCCGGTGTGCCTCCAGATCACCTTCTGCGGCAATCGGGCGAAGGCCGCTGCGATGGCCTCCGTAACGTCCTCGGGGACCTTTCCGATGAAGGAGCCCAGTGTCATCACGACGACCCCGTGTTCTCCGGAACTCTGGACAAAGTCCTCCAGATGTGGAGGGAGAGGCTCGGAGGGCTTGCACTGCCAACCTTGCATGTAAACGACGTTAGGCATGGTGGGGCGAGGGTATTCAAAGGTAAAGTCGCTTCTCATCAGCCAGATGTCCGCCGCCTGGAAGAGCTCGATATAATTGACGTCGGGGCCGAAGTAACGGTGAACGAACGCCGTGTAGAGGCTGTCTGACATATATGCATATTGAATGCGCGTTAAAAGGTAGAAAAGTGCGTTTTTGATTCGTTGGGGAAATGTCATCTTGTCCGTCAGCATGGAATCGGGGACTGGGACATAGGAGAGGGGACAGGGGGCGATGAGATCGTGCGCCTCCCCTTGGACGGTCCACCTGGCACTGAGGACCAGAGGAAGACCGAGACGACGGGCCAACATCGGCCCTGGCCCCACCGGATCCGTCAAAACCATGTCATACTTAGCGTCCTGGAGACGCTTGATCATTTCACTGTCCTCAAAAACTATCTCCATCGTCTGAACTGAGGCTTTCAACATCTCATAGAAGTTGTTCACTAATTCCCATTCGCTTGCCATGCGAGCCCAAACCGAGGAACCGTCCCGCCTCAGGTTCACCATCCTCGCCACGATTGTTCCGAAGAACTCCTCGTCACCCGCGCCGTGGAAGTCGACCGTGACGGTGTCGTAGTGAGGGGAGTCCGGCTTGATGTACCAGCTGTTTGAGGGCCTTATCACCGTGACCTCGTGGCCTCTGGAGTGCAGCTCTTCAACGATGACTTTCATGTTGATCCAAAGGCTTCCCTCGCCAGAGTACACCAGGACTTTCCCGCCGTCCACGAGCGGCGTGAAACAACACAGGAGAGTAGCAAACGCTATGAGCGTTAGCTGGCCCATCTCTGAGGAGAGAGATCACAATGATGAGCGAGAAGGCACAGAAGTTAACGTTTTGTAATGGATCACTGATTAACTAATACTGCACTTTACTCTCACTTCACACTAGATAACAGCGTGAGTGGGATAGAACCAATATATCGCCACTGTCGAGCAGAAACCTCTTATATCCATATTTTAAAGTTTTCCCCCGTATATTAACGCCAGTGGTGGAAAAAGTACTCAAATTCTTTACTTAAGTAAAAGTACCAATACTGCAATATAGACATACTCTGTTACAAGTAAAAGTCCAGAATTAAAATTTTACCTGAGTAAAAGTAGGCTACAAAAGTATTGGCATCAAAATGTACTTAAAGTACCAAAAGTAAAAGTACTAAAATGTTTGAAAATAGCAGATCTACAAGCTCACAACGATGTGACGCGTTGTGAGCTTGTAGATCGACTATTTTCAAATAGCCTATGTATAAAATAAAGTGGCTAAAGTGGTTAATGTATGTTTTATAATGTCATAATTTCTATCTGAAAAGTAACGTGCGTGCGTGCGTGCGTGCGTGCGTGCGTGCGTGCGTGCCTGCGTGCGTGCGTGCGTGCAGGGCAATGTGTGTGTCTACCGTGCAGGGCATTGTTGAAAATGAGCATGTGTGCTCAGCTACGTTTACCCTGGGTAAATAAATAATAATTTAAAAAATAACTCCCAAAAAGTCGGTAATGTTGTAACACTGGAGCAAAGCCTTGTTTTTTTTCTTTAAAAAAAAAAGAAATATTAGTTTCACATTTAAAAACAAGACATTTGTGACAACAGAATAATAGTAGGTTGTGCAGGTGAGATTTATAAAACCCTGTGGGATTTATAAAGTTAATTTCACCTCATTTAACAACACATACAATAGAAATGGAAAATTAATCAGTAAAATCTAAAGCAAACATAAATAGTTTGGCAACAATAAGGTACTGTAAATAACCCAAACAATGTAAATGCAAACTCACTCACCAATAGTAATCCACAGTTAACAAACACTGTGCTTGACTTTCAGCGACATGCACTCACTGTGGAGTCCTGGTTCCCACCTCTTTATACCAGTGTTGCCAGGTCTGCATATTATAAGCGACTTTGGGCTTGTTTTTCTGTAAAGTTGCTTGTAAATATTGGTAGTTGCGGGTTGCGGTTTCTTTGGGGCTTGTCTAAATTGTACCGGTAGACTAGATGCTTATTTGGGCTTGTTTCCACATTTTTCTGTCAAGGACCCCCAAATGTATTTGTCCACAGACCCTCACCTGAAATTATACTTTGAGTGAGGGACAACAGTACTAGATTTGTGTTGTTAAAATGTTTTTTTAAAATACCGTAGCCAATCTAAAAGCTCACAACCAATCTACAAGTTGTGAGCTTGTAGATCGTCTATTTTCAAATAAACGACTTATATATAGGTTTGAAGTGCTCATGTGGCCTATAGTCGCTTCTTTTGGGCTTGTTTTCATAGACCTGGTTGCTTACTGTATGTCTCTCGCAAATCTGGCAACACTGTTTTATACTTATGTAGGCCTAGTGGGTGTGACAAAGGGGCTGTGCATATGGCCATGATACTGACCATGATAATGACCATGATACTGACATGATACTGACCATGATACTGACCATGATACTGACCATGATACTGACCATGATACTGACCATGATACTGACATGATACTGACCATGATACTGACCATGATACTGACATGATACTGACCATGATACTGACCATGATACTGACATGATACTGACCATGATACTGACCATGATACTGACCATGATACTGACATGATACTGACCATGATACTGACCATGATACTGACCATGATACTGACATGATACTGACATGATACTGACATGATACTGACCATGATACTGACATGATACTGACCATGATACTGACATGATACTGACATGATACTAACCATGATACTGACATGATACTGACCATGATACTGACCATGATACTGACCATGATACTGACCATGACCGTGATACTGACCATGACCGTGATACTGACATGATACTGAGCATGATACTGACATGATACTGACCATGATACTGACCATGATACTGACATGATACTGACATGATACTGACCATGACCGTGATACTGGAGGGTGAGCAGAAGACGTTCTTGCCTTGGTTGTCCGTCTGAGCGGCCAGAAGCAAAACCTTTGTTTGCTGATGTCACCATGGAGAGGCTGTTTGCAGCGTGGTTATCTTCATAACCTGAAGGTAATGGGTTCAATAGGTGAAAAAAAAGCAAAAAACAGAGGGTGGACATTTATGTAAGCACTTAAACCCTAAACTTCTTCCTCTTATGACAAATAGCTAAATTAGCTGATCTACAAGCTCACAACACCTTAGCTTGTACTGTAGATATATTCTTTGCACATTTGACCAATAGGGACGCCAGGGTTTAATGTGGTTAACATACACATACATCTTTTTATTAAATTGTGATATTATCAATATCGTTGCTGTCCAGCAGAAACCAGCTAACTCCATTTTGACGCTTTTGCATTTTTTTCCCATAAATCAGGGCCATTGAACACCCTTTACGTCGTTATGTGTGTTGGTAAAAAAAAATATTGAACCAATGAAAAATAAACCAGCTATCTCAACCGGAGTTAGCTGGTTTTGCTGACTCCAGGCTCCACCCCCTTTTGACCTCCAACCTCATTGTGAGCTTGGAGGTCCATTCAGCTGTTCTTATCAATGATGAACAAAACCAGCTAACTACACTTTTTTTTTTCATTTCCTGAAAAATGAACATTTTGGAGTTAGATGGTTTCTGCCAGACAGCAGAGATATGAGAGAGAGAGAGAGAGAGAGAGGGGGAGAGAGAGAGAGAGGGGGAGAGAGAGAGAGAGAGAGAGAGAGAGAGAGAGAGAGAGAGAGAGAGAGAGAGAGAGAGAGAGAGAGAGAGAGAGAGAGAGAGAGAGAGAGAGAGAGTGTGTGTGTGGGTTAGTTAATTAGTCTGACCAGAAGCATGTATAGAACATATTAGTCCAGGCATTTTAGGTCAAAATGGGGGTCAACCTCCCACTAATTGCAACAAAACCAAACTCAGCTGATTTTGTATCCTCAATATGTCCTGAATCACAGAAAAAAAGTCGCAAGGAATCGTATGAAGGGAAAGTTTTGAAAATGACCTGTAAGTATAACGCTTTTTGGCCCTTTCTGCTAGATTTGACTATGCTGTATGTGTTCCTTGTAGCAAAACAAGGATACAGAATATCAGTGACAAGAATTTATTATGATCACATAATCACACAACTGATCAAGTACTGATCAAACAACTCAATTAAATTATGCGCACACAATATCACACTACAACATGTCAAAATGCTTAAATAGGTGATGTCACAATTTCCCATTGACGCCCATGTTAAAAAAGGATTTGAGCATGTTTTCTTCTCCACAAAAAAGGTTCAATACTGCCCAATATCAATCAGAAACTGTTGGATGTAGTACAGCGCTTGTAAAAAGAAAAAGAAAAAAAGCCTTAACCCTTCGAGTGCTATTGCTGCATTTTATGCATTGTTATGAACTAATGTTCATTTCATATACATTTTTATGTGAAGCACTTTAAGCTGCATTTTCTGTATGAAAGTGAAATAAAGTTATTATTATTATTATATACCTGAGGTTTCGGAGGACAATCCCTGATCGAAATATGGTGAACTTCATCATGGAGATGCTGTCAAACCGCAGCTTCACTCTACAGACCAGTAATGGCCAGCACAGCTGGCTCAGATGACTGAGGAATGGTATTCCGTAAGGGTGTGTTCTCTCCTCAATGCTGTAACATCTACATCTATGACCTACCAGATACAACATGGGGCGGCAGTGGTTCAGGGGTAGAGTGGCCAGGGTAGAGTGAACTGGAAACCGCAAGGTTCCCAGTTCGATCCCGGGCTGGGGGGCTCCCCCAGAGTTAGTGTCGAAGTGTCCTTGAGCAAGACGCTGAACCCCTAATTGCTCCCGATGAGCAGGTTAGTGCCTTGCATGGTTTCCTCCGCCATCGGTGTATGAATGTGTGTGTGAATGGGTGAATGTAATGCACAATCTATTTAAAGCGATTTGGATAAAAGCGCTATACAAATGCACCATTTACAACATGAAAAAAATATGGTTATGTTGTCGACCTAGCCATCATGCTGAGATGACTAACATGGAAGCAAAGACCAACAGGATAGCTGAATGGGTAGAGAGCCAGCCTCAGAAGCAGAAGGTCTCAAGTTCGATTCCCGGCCCTGCCAAGTTGTTGATGTGTCCCGATGACAATACACTGCACACTTCTGAAACTTAATTTCTCCCGCGGGATCAAATAGGTCTAATTATAATTGAAGGTGATGGAAGACGGTCTCAACCAAGACATGGGCACCATGGTAGCCTACCTCCGCAGGTGGCGTTTGTAGCTCAGCATTGGCAAGTCAGTGTCGGCGGCATACCATCTTCGCAACAGAGAAGATGGTATCTTCACAACAAAATGCAGTGCTTTACATCTACAAAATCACAAAAGCACTTGAAGGGTTAAGATTAGTTTCTTCTTCTTATTTTTTTTTAAACAAGCACTGTAATGCATCCAACACAGTTTATGGTTGATAGTGGACAGTATTGAACCTTTTGTGTGGAAATTAGACAAGGAAACATGCTTAAATATTTTTTAACATGGGCGTCAATGGGAAATTGTGACATCAGCACATCATATATTTAAGCATTTTTCAATATGTTCCACCACTGGGATTTCTTAGGACTTTTGATATGTTATAACTAACATATTTATGAAACAAAAAAAGTTGAAAGAGTTTCTGTTGCAATTTGTCCTAGGTTAACCCCTTATTATGCATAGAATGCCTATACTTAATATGCCTGTTTAGAATGGGCCACTTAATTGCAGCTTTCTTAAGAACCGCTCATCCAAACAAGTTCAAACTTGATACTGCATTTCTCTGGGTCCTCAGCAACACACCTGCCAAATGTCGACTTCATACAGTGTTCGGTTTTCAAGATATATAATTGTATGTGTAATAACAGTGTGGATGGCGGCCATTTTGAAATTTCCCTACATGCAATTCCTTGCGACTTTTTTTCCTCTCATTCAGGATATATTTAGGATACAAAATCAGTTGAGTTTGTTTTTGTTGCAATTAGTGGGAGGTCAAGTGCCAATATTACTGGACTATATCCCCACTGCTCAAATCCAACCCCATGGTCAGCTCTGTTACCTTGATGTCCTACATGATCTGTCAAGACAGATTCTTTCTGATGGGTTTCCCCTTTGTGTCCATGGCGATCAGTGTTAATTTTGACAGTAAATTCTGATTTAGTCTTAGTTTTAGTCTTTTGAATAACACACCATTTAGTTTTAGTCCCATTTCAGTCTTCTGAAATTGGTTAGTCTTTGTAGAGGTGGATGGCAATGAATTAGGGTGAATATATTCTGAATTCCCAAAAAGAGGACACCTCACGCATGCACACGTGGGCGTTCGCCAATTGACGCCCCTGGTGGTCTTGTCTTGTGATAAAAGCTTCTAGATCATGTGACAACAAACTGCCTGTCTGTAGGCCTGTCCCCGACTAAGGATTTGTATAGTCGAATCTAATTGGCGACTAATTGCCAATAGTCGACTGGCAGATATGAGAGAGAGGGAGAGAGAGAGAGACTGGCAGTCGACTAATGCAACACCCAAAAAAAAAATATATATATATATTTTTTTTTTTGCATGATTCGACTGCCAATCTCTCAGTCAAATCATGCAAATAATATGTTATGCAATAGAGGAACATTCCATTTGAGCTGTAGGGGTGCTTAGTAGTGATGTGCGGGTCGGGTTTTTTCATGACCCGCCCCGTCCCGCCCCGCCACGGAACCCAACCCGCCTCAACCCGCACCGCAAACCCATATATAAATCTATGGCTAAACCCGCCCCGCGACCCGCGGTAAAAAAAAAAACTGTAAAATCATGAAGGAAAATAATCTTCAAGTATACACCCCAAGTGTATTCGAACTGTTTTATTGTTATTATTCGTATTATTATTGGGAATAAAGACAAAACAAGAGCATGTGATTTTTATTTATTTTTTGTGTGTGAGAGCGGCTGACCCGCTCACCCGTAGCCCGCATAATTGTCTCCGCCAGGCCGAAAGGCATGGCGAGAGAGTATGTTTTCGCCCCTGTCCGTCCGTGTGTCCGTCCGTGTGTCCGTCCGTGTGTCCTGTCTGTGTGTTAGCAGCTAATCTCTGGCACCGTTGGCCCGGTCGCTCCGAAACTGTGCACACACACTCCCTGGATGCCAATTCAGAACCTCTACCCCAATTTTCACATGGGCCTGTTATAGCGCCACCAGGAGGCCGATTTGTGCAAAACCCTTTTTTTTTTACATTACTCCTACAGATTTGATCCAAACGTCATGCAAATCGGTTCACAGTATCTCTATAGTCATGTGATCAACACAAATCTGTCCGATTTCCCATATTCCATCCTCATTGCCTATGGTTGGCTTCCAAAGTTTGCAGGATTGGTCCGTTTTGAACAAAAAGCTACTATGCACGCAGCTTGTGATTTCCGTGAATTTTCACACGCACATTCCCACTAGGCCGAGGAAGAAATGCCACCCTTTTCACATTGGCCTGTTATAGCGCCACCAGCAGGTCTAATTTATCAAAACACATTTTTGGAACAAGATGCCTCAAATCATGAATGCAGTGTCTGATTGCCGTGAAAGACCTAAGAATAAATGGCACCCTTTTCACATTGGCCTATTATAGCGCCACCAGGAGGCCACAATAACGTACCTGACCTGGCGGAGACCTGTGCTCCGAGGAGCACTTTTTCTAGTTAAAAATGTTTTTCTTTGATTTTTTTTTTAACGTTTTTTTTTAAATAATTCGACTAAGAGATTGGTAGTCGACTCAGACACCCTTCGACTACTAGAGGTCAGGCCTCTGTCTGTCTGTCTGTCTGTCTGTCTGTCTGTCTGTCTGTCTGTCTGTCTGTCTGTCTGTCTGTCTGTCTGTCTGTCTGTCTGTCTGTCTCTCTCTCTCTCTCTCTCTCTCTCTCTCTCTCTCTCTCTCTCTCTCTCTCTCTCTCTCTCTCTCTCTCTCGTTCATGTCATAATGTCTCTATCTCTAGTAACTGGTAATGTTTAATAAAATAATTCTGATTGGCTGCTGAGTGAATCAGGAAGTGAAATTAACGTTTGGGGAGTTTCCAGTGAGAAGCTTCAACCACACACACACACACACACACACACACACACACACACACGCACACGCACACGCGCACACACACACACACACACACACACACACACACACACACACACACACACACACACACAGTTTGCTGATTTCAACAAAACGAATTCACAGTAAATGTGTTTCCATTGCAAGACAAAAACCTCATTAATACTGATGACTGTTTAATTGCGAACGCAGCGGAAGGAGGCGCGCCGAAGGCTTACTATGACACCGTGCTCGGCTTGTGTATCTGTGTGTGTGTGTCTGTGTGCACTATTGTGTGCACTGCCTGTGTGCAGCCAAGTAAATGTCCAATATAGACGTACCATACATCAAATGAAAGGTCTTTGAACTGAACACACCTGTCAAGGTTGCGTTTAAGCCCGCCCCTTCCCCCGGAAGCCACGCCCCGGAGAAGGCTCCTAAAAACTCCCCATTGAAACCCCATGTTAAATGAAAAGTGCCCGAATCACTCCGAAACTTTTTCTACCCCCCCTAAGTGGGGGTCTACGAACAAATGCTTCGGGCTCGGATTTTGGCTCCGCCCCCCCGAAGTGGGTGAAACAGGCACTTCAAACACTTTGTTGAATTGTTCAAAAACATTAAAAGTTTTTTTTTTGTGAATTTGTATTTTTCTAAGATGCTCCTTTTAACGCAGAATTTCTTTGTATTTTATTTTTTATTTTTATTGGTTACTTTTTTTTAAATCTTTTTTTTTATTCTTTTTTTTTTTTTTGCGTTCGCTTCCCGCTTCCCGCGTTCGCGCGTCTTACTTGTTTCATAATTATGTAACAACTCAACTCAACTAAAACTGTTTTTATAGAACATTTAACCAAAGTGCTGTAAAGACAAAAACAATACAATGAAATAAACACAAACAAAACATTAATTTAGCACCAGTCAGTGAAAACATACTGAAGGCCAGGGAAAATAAATTAGTCTTTAATAGAGATTTAAAAGTAACAATGGACAGGACAGCTCTGATGTGTACGGGATAACTGTTCCAGAGCCTGGGGGGAAGGGGCCGCCTTGAAGGCCTGGTCACCTCTGGTTTTTAACCTGGTCACCTCTGGTTTTTAGCCTGGTCACCTCTGGTTTTTAGCCTGGTCACCTCTGGTTTTTAGCCTGGTCACCTCTGGTTTTTAGCCTGGTCACCTCTGGTTTTTAGCCTGGTCACCTCTGGTTTACCTGGTCACCTCTGGTTTTTAGCCTGGTCACCTCTGGTTTACCTGGTCACCTCTGGTTTTTAGCCTGGTCACCTCTGGTTTTTAGCCTGGTCACCTCTGGGTTTCAGTAGGTTTAGGTGCAGATTTGACTTTGTGTGCTTCATCACGATCATCAAGCTTGCATACAAGAAGGCGCTGCTCACCGACGGAGTATACCGACAGCCCACGCTGGAGTGGACAGTGGTGGGAAAAGTACTCAAATGTTTTACTTAAATAAAAGTATCAATACTGCAATCTAGAAGTACTCTGTTACAAGTGAAAGTCTGGTGCTTGTGTCCATGGAGGTCTGGGTGACATGCTTGTTGTATCATGAGGACATAAGACTTGATTTTGTGGATGTAATCTTGCTGCACCTGTAATACTGTATTTCGTCACCTTGCTAAACTAATGGCCTAAGTCATTTTTTGAGGAAAATTATATTTTTGCCTAAGTCAGCTCCTCATGACACTGGCCACCTCAGGTAAAATCGCCCATCTCCTAATTGAAAAGGATCATGCTGTTCACTCCCCTTTTAGTATAATGGCCTAACTCCCTAGTGTGACTTAGGCCAAAATAGGCCTTTTTTTGGGCCTAAGTCACATGGTTTTGTGACTTAAGCCAAATTATTTACTGATTTAGGCCATTTTGTAATTATTTGTGCTTTTTTTTTTGGCCTAAGTCAGATTTAATCATATTTAAACCTATTTAAATCTCTTATGTTACATAACTGAGAGACAGTGTTATTTCGATTTAAATAGTCATAATTTGTTATAAACATTTTGGGTGAAATGATTAAGAAATATCATATAGTTTTGTTTTGGATCTTTTTTTTTTTCCTGAAAAAAAATCACACCCAGTGTGAAGTGATTTTTCACATTATTATTAATTTCATAATGCGTCTCGCTAGCCAATCACAGTGCGTCTGCGAAGTTTGAAGTTAATTTCATCATGTGTCTCGCTAGCCAATCACAGCACGTCCTGCAAAGCTTAGCCTATGGGCGTGTTTTCCACAGCATGGCGTCACAGCGAAAGACAAATTTTCACGACGGAAAGAAAAACTTTCACCACGGATGGGTCCTAAACCCTCTTATAGGAGCGGTTGCACCGCTCAAAAATGACTTAGGCCATTAGTTTAGCAAGGCGACGATTTGTGTCCTTGTATGCAATTTCCCTTTTTTGGACATAAATAAATTGGTAAAATGTCTGTCTGTCAACTTTTAAATTACATCAGATTTAAAGTGTCCATATTGACATGAGCAACACCTTGACATTACCAACAAGAGTCAAATAAAACAAACAAACAATACATGAATACATAATAATGTACAGTCTGTCAGGTTGTTGACATCAACATGTGTCTCTAGTAACTGGTGATGTTTAATAAAAGAATAATTGTGATTGGCTGCTGGGTGAATCAGGAAGTGAAATTCAAGTTTGAGTTCAACCACACACACACACACACACACACACACACACACACACACACACACACACACACACACACACACACACACACACACACACACACACACACACAC
>NC_137608.1:50771175-50806175 GCF_963280865.1 Gymnoscopelus braueri | reverse complement strand
GAAAGCTTCATTTATGTCATGATATGAAATGTGAGCTTACCATAATCAAAATAATCCTTAATCATATTCCATCATGTATCATTGCACAATTCAAAAAATTCTCTGCCCTGATTTTCCATGGGCAGTGTTGCCAGATATTGCGAGAGAAAGAAGCCTAGGAAAACAAGCCTAAAAGAACAATAGGAAGCAGTAATACACAAACAGCCGAAAAAACTAAAAAAAAAATGTTTTATAGGTCTAACTGTGCCAAAATGCATATTTTCCTATGCATTTGGGGGGTTTGGGGCCCCCGAAAACCCCCCAAATGGTTTTGGGCCCCCCAAAATTTATTTTCAGCGCCGCGCGTAATGCGCCCCCAGTTAATAATTTCTGTATCCGGCCCTGACCGTTATTATATACAATTAAATATGAACAATGCACAATACAAACACACACACACACACACACACACACACACACACACACACACACACACACACACACACACACACACACACACACACACACACACACACACACACACACACACACACACACACACACACACACACACACACGTTGGTCCAAATACATAAACATTAAAACAGATGTTAGGAACTGTTGTTGTGACATCATGTAATAAATCATTCCGTATGAATTACTTTCATAATAAAATACAAAACAAAAAAAAACATTTGAATCTGTTTCAGTGAATAAAACGTTTGACAGGAAGTTACTTTTAATATCCAACCTTTCACTTCATATAAGAACCAAACATGCAGTGGTGTAAAGTAACTAATTACATTTACTCACGTACTGTACTCAAGTTCAATTTTGAGGTACTTATACTTTATCTTCACTGGAGTATTTCCAATTTCCAGTACTTACTTCTACTCCACTACATCTCACAGGCAAATATTGTACTTTTACTCCACCACAATTATTTGAAAACTTTAGTTACTAGTTACTTTGCAGATATAAATTATAAAATTATAAAAATACATTAACCACTTTAGCCCTATTTTATACATAGGCTATTTGAAAATAGCCGATCTACAAGCTCACAATGTGTCGCATCGCGACGCGTTGTGAGCTTGTAGATCTGCTATTTTCAAACATTTTAGTACTTTTACTTTTGGTTCTTTAAATATTTTTTTATAGCAATACTTTTGTACTTTTGCTCAAGTACATTTTGAATTCAGGTCGTGTAACAGAGTACTTCTAAATTGCAGTATTGATACTTTTACTTAAGTAAAACATTTGAGTACTTTTTCCACCACTGCACACATGATTGTTTAACATGATGATTATGTGTTATTGTCACTGTGAAGAGTTTGTTGTTGAATTTAATTTCATCTTTGTTTTATTTCCAGTGTTCCATGAGGACATTCAACTCATTGGCTGTTCAGACACAGTTAAAGACCCATATAAAGAGTACATGTTTGCACTGGATGGTGAAGTGATGATGTACGCAGACTTCAACAAAGGGAAGGTGGTGGAGCCTCAGCCTCCGTTTGTAGATCATATGACCTACCCTGCAGCAGCTTATGAAGCAGCTAGGAATCAGCAGGCGCTCTGCAAACACAACCTGGACATCATTCGCACTGCCTTGAAGAAACCACCAGTGAAAGGTACATGAATACTATGAACACAATAGTTATTAACTAAAACGGTTGAATATATTTAACATGAATGAACATTTTTAAACATGTATATTAAGCATTTATGGTGAAATATTTTCTAAATAATATGTATTTCTAGTAAACATGAATATGTGCTCAAGGTGCTTTATTTTAATTGTTTTTACCAATCTATGCATTAGTATCTGCTCTGTACAGCCTGAGCTGTAGGTGAGGTGTAGATGGTACAACTATGTAGATGCAGTGGTGTGTTCTACCGTGTTACACTATATACATAGTATACTGTGCAGAGATGTATTTTTAAAAAGCGTATACCATCCAAAAAACGTCTGAGGAAGCGTATCCAGTGTTGATTTGGTGAATCTATCTCTGGTGGGACACTATTTTAAAGACGTCACGCGCACGTGGCTTAACACCTACACTACAGGTCACACAATGGACAATTGATATGCATCTAGGCTCATTCCTATGTTAATTCACCTGGTGTGACACCCGGCAGTCGGCAGCCTTTGTTGAGGTGTGAACTTAAGGGTTGTTTTAATGGATGCATGTGCGTGTGCGTGCTCCTGCTCAAAAGACTGGTGGGACGGCGTGTTACCGCGGCCCATGACCAATGACCACTGAGCGTATCTGATACACTTTACTTTATTTATTTGGATTTTCAATTAGAATCATGTCAAAATCCAAGATAATACGATTATACAACAGTTACCATCAAAATGTTCCTGTGATTCATGAATTAAATTACAGAGGTGAGTAAGTACATGTACTCAAGTACTGTACTTAAGTAAAATGAGGCATTTGTACTTTACTCAAGTATTTCCAATTTCCAATACTTTTACTTCTACTCCACTACATCTCAGAGGAAAATATTTTACTTTTACTCGATTACAATTATTTGAAAACTTTAGTTACTAGTTACTTTGTAGATTTTGATTATCATTACAAAACATACAGTAACCACTTCAGCCCTATAAGCCATTTGAATATAGCCGATCTACAAGCTCACAATGCGTCACTAATCGCAATATGTGGGTGTGCCACACCCCCAATCACCTTGGGGGTGTGGTTTTAAAATTATAATCCCATTTTAACTGGGTGGGACACCTCAAAATATTCCTATTTGAACTGGAGATCCCCCAAAGTTATCATATTTGAACTGGGGACCCCACAAAATAATCCTATTTGAACTGGGGACCGATCTGTGAGCTTGTAGATCGGTTATTTTCACAATGTTTGCCTCTCTCTTATTCATTTGACAAGTTAGCCAATTTGCTATTAAAAAGGTCTTAAAAGTCATTAAATTGTCACTTTATAAATGTGCAGATATCCTGTATCCACTTATACTGTATGTTGGTTTGTTTACTGTTGAGTGAGAAAACAATGTTACCTATTAAGCTAATCATCTGGGGACCCCCAAAAAAAGTTATCTGGGGACCCCCCAGAAGCACTCATTCAATTATTTGAATTGAATGATGGTTTATTTGATACATTTGAGGGTTTTATTATTGCAATTTAATTTAATTTAAAAAGCAACAGTTTAGTGTTTTCATTTAGGTTTGCAATGCAGGCTTTAATTACAGTATAATTAATGACCTTTATTTGTTTAATATAACTCAGCTGATTGTTATAATGACTGACCTGGTATCCTATAGTTTCTTTGAGGCTCTACATTGTTCTCTCTACTCTCTACTTATGTGACTATTTACCTTGTTTGCTGACTAGAGTCCGTGGTGGGAAAAGTACTCAAATGTTTTACTTAAGTAAAAGTATCAATGCTGCAATCTAGAAGTACTCTGTTACAAGTAAAAGTCCGGAATTCAAAATGTATGTGAGTAAAAGTACAAAAGTATTGGCATCAAAATTTACTTAAAGTAAAAACTACTAAAATGTTTGAAAATAGCAGATCTACAAAGCTCGTAGCGCGGCACTCGGTGCCGCGCTATGAGCTTGTAGATCTGCTATTTTCAAATAGCCTAGGTATAAAAAAAGGGTCATCCTGGAAATACATGATGGGGTCTGACAGACAGACAGACAGACATCTTAACCGTTAGCTCAATCTCATTGTATTTAATATATTCAATATACATGCAAAACATTTTAATGCCAGATTTCACATCCTGAACCTATTTTAGACTTTATTTACTGACACATTTGGCCGATGGGGGGCAGGTAGCCTAGTGTTGATATTATACAGATGATAATAAAACTGAACATTAATGACATTTTAATTGTCTGTTTCCAGATGGATATGTGTTCTATCAGGCTGCCCGCTGTGTGTTTAACTCCAGTGAGCTGAAGGACATACAGTACATACAGTCATTGAATTTCGATGGTGATGAGATCCTCAGGTGGGACAGTAGAGTAGATCAGTTTGTTGGATACACTGAGTTTGGTGTGAAGCAGGCAGAGCTCATGAATAAAGATCCTGGAGTACTGGCTTATAGGAGAGCATCACGAGAGGCAGTCTGCAAACCCAACATTGAGGTCGACTACTCCTCTGTTCTGAACAAGAGAGGTGAGCTGATCTCAGAGCAGCACTCAACACTCATCACCTCATAAAATATAAGATGAAATCAAATGATTCTATTCAGAGATGATTCATGGTGTTAATATTGATCTGATAATGATTATAAAACATTACTTAATGCTGACAAACATTTAAGATCCTCTTAAACACTTAAAGGAGTAGTTCACCCCAAAAATGACTTATTTTCTATCAATTACACCCCATGAAGCCTTGAATTCATGGAGATGTTTTAGTTTTTGTCTCATTCCTGAGACAATAATTTGATGACCGGTGGAAAGGTCAAGGAGCTTTCAAGGTCAAGGAGCTTTATTGTCATTCCATACAGAACAAAATGTGTTACTCAGGTCCTGGTCATGGCAGAGTAAATAAATAAGATAAATAAGACACCTAAACACAACAAAGGCTAAAACTGTGCAATAACAACAACTATATAAAAACAGCAGCATTTAAAAACAGCATTTAAAAAACAGTTCATGTGTCACGGTTCAATTCATAGTGCAGAGTTCATAGTGCAGTTTTTACAGATCACTAAGAGCGAGAGTTCATGATTCTCACAGCTTCGGGGAAAAAGCTGTTTTTCAGCCTGGTGGTGCTGGCCTTGATGCTGCGCAGCCTCCTTCCCGAGGGGAGGAGGTCAAACAGACCGTGAGCAGGGTGGGTGGCATCTTCCATGATGCTAGTAGCCTTATTCCTACACCTGCTGATATAAATGTCACTGATGGCAGGTAGGCTGCTTCCCATTATGTTTTGAGCAGACTTCACCACCCGCTGCAGAGCTTTCCTGTCAGCAGCAGAGCAGTTTCCGTGCCATACGGTGATGCAGGATGTAAGGATGCTCTCCACCGCACACCCGTAGAAGGAAGTAAGGACAGGGGTACCCAGCCCCGCCCGCTTCAATCTCCTCAGGAAATATATCCGCTGGTGGGCCTTCTTTATTAGAGAGGCTGAGTTGTGCTTCCAGGTTAGGTTGTTGGCAATGTGCACTCCCAGGTACTTGAAGCTAGAGACCACCTCGACAACATCTCCACCGATGTAGAGAGGGCTGGTGGTGGGGCCACTCTTCCTAAAGCCCATGATCATCTCCTTAGTTTTTTTTTACATTGATGCAGAGGTTGTTTGCTCTACACCAAAGCTCCAGATGTTCCACCTCTCGCCTGTACTCCACTTCGTTGTTTTCAGAGATTAATCCCACCACTGCTGTGTCATCTGCGAACTTGAAAATATGATTGTTTGGGTACCTGGCCTTACAGTCATATGTCAGCAGGGTATACAGCAGGGGACTCAGGACACATCCCTGCGGGGAGCCGGTGTTGAGGGTGATGGGAGAGGAGATGTTGTTGTGGATCTTCACTGTCTGTGGCCTGTTGGTAAGAAAGTCCAAGACCCAGTTGCACAGGGCTGGGCGTATGCCAAGAACTGCCAATTTGTTCACCAGAGTCTGCGGAATGATGATGTTAAAGGCAGAACTAAAGTCCAGGAAGAGGAGTCTGACATAATGCATTCTTAGTTTCCAGATGAGTTAGGGCCACATGGACCACGGATTATATTGCGTCATCCGTGGAGCGGTTCTTCCTATACGCAAACTGGTAAGGATCCACATTATCGTCGAGGCTGACCTTTATGATGGTCATGACCAGCCGTTCGAAACACTTCATGACTATCGGAGTCAGTGCTATTGGACGATAGTCGTTCAGGTCTGTCACTTTTCCGGACAGGAATGATGGTATTTGTCTTAAGGCATGTAGGCACTGCATCCATGGACAGAGAGGTGTTAAAAATGTCCGTCAGCACCTCAGACAGTTGATAAGCACAGTCCCTAAGGGCCCTGCCTGGAATGTTGTCCGACCCTGCAGCCTTATGTGTCTTGACTCCCTGCAGAGACCTTCTCACGTCCTCTACAGTCACACTGGGGAGTAGCTCACCTGATGGAAGGGTGAGCCTGGTGCAGGGGGAGGAGTTAGAGGCCTCAAAGCGGGCATAGAAGGTGTGGAGAGCGTCGGGGAGAGATGGATCCTCAGGGCACTCAGCATCTCTCTTACTGTGGTCAGTGATGGTCTTATTTCCTTTCCACAAACTCCGGGGGTCGTTGGTGGTGAAGTGCCCCTGGATTTTCAGAGCATAGGATGCTTTGGCCCTTTTTATCCCCGCCGTCAGGTTCCTCCTAGCTTCTCTGAGAGCAAGTGCATCGTCCGACCTAAAAGCAGAGTCCCGCACTTTCAGGAGCGAGCGGACCTCAGCGTTCAGCCAGGGTTTCTGGTTAGGGTGGATTGTAATAACCTTAGTGATGGTGACATCATCGACACACTTGCTAATTTAGCCTAGGACAGTTGACGTATATTCCTCCAGATCCACAGCACCAGACTGTGACGTCCCTGCTTCTCTGAAGATGTACCATTCAGTGCGCTCAAAACAGTCTTGGAGCATAGAGCCAGCCCCACTGGGCCACACAGTGATGGTCTTCCTTGTAGGTTGCCTGGACACTAGCACCGGGCGGTAGACAGGGACCAGCATAATTGAAATTTGGTCAGAAAAGCCAAGCTTGGGGCGGGAGACAGCTTTATATGCCTCCTTCCTATTTGTATACACACAGTCAAGTATGTTACTTCCCCTAACTTTAGCCCCCCCTCGGACACACCTGTGGACTACACCAGGTACAAATGACTTTTTGTTGCACTCCCTCATGGAGCTACATGCGGATTATACTAGGGTCAGTCCACTCTAGGTGGACACGCACTGACCTTTTGCACCTTAATCCCTTGTATAACGCACTGACTTTTTTTTTGTCTTTTTTATTGTGCTCCTTTTCCTCTAAGCACCTTAACGTCCATTGTCTATTATGCACAGTATAAGTATAACATGCACAGTATACAATACATTGCTGCTATGCTCAGGCACCTTAGTTTAGTTTTTTTTAGTTTTTATTATCTCAGGTAATTTGTAAATATGTAGATAACTTGTCTGGCCTTCTGTTGCTCTCTTGTTTTGATCTCCTTCCCACTTACCCCCCACCCTCTTCTTCTCCCCCCCCCCTCTTCTTTCTATGGAAACTAACGTTGCGATGGGAACGATGTACAAAAAAGAATTTCACCCACTTTTTTACCTTGTAAACCTGTGATGTGACAATAAAACTGATTCTGATTCTGATTCTGATTCTGATTCCCTGAGTTGCAACTTTTACCTGCTGATGAAACCTCTGTAGAATGGCTTTCAAGTCAACGTGGTTGTAGTCGCCACCGACCACGTAGAGCGCCTCCGGATGCTTGTCCTGTAGTGAGCGGATGTTGTCATGTAGCTCCCCCAGTGCCTCATTAGCATTAGCCTTAGGGTGGATGTAAACAGCTACAATAAACACTGCTGTTGTCTCTCTTGGCAGATAATGTGGCCGACACTTAACAGTCAGAGATTCGATGTCACCGGAGCAGTGGCTGTTAACCAGCGATCAGTTTGTACACCAACCTTTGTTGATATATCTACAGAGCCCGCCTCCTTTTGTCTTCCCCGTTAGTTGTTTATTTCGGTCCGCACGGAATAGTAGCAGCCCGTCAAGCTGAACGGCAGTGTCTGGAATGTTGTCTTTTAACCAAGTCTCCGTCAAGAGAAGCACACAGCAAGATGCTAATGTATCCGGTAGGAGACTCAAAGGAGACTCTTTGAGTCTCCTACCCGAGAGACCGCCGGTCATGAAATTATTGTCTCAGGAATGTGACAAAAACTAAAAAAATCTCCATGAATTCAATGCTTCAAGGGGTATAATTGATAGAAAATAAGTAATTTTTGGGGTGAACTACTCTTTTAAGCCTGATTTATACTCTATCCTAACACGCTGTCACGCAGTGGAAATATTAGATCTACAAGCTCACAACATGTGGTGTCACCATCGTACACCGGTAATAAATGAAACATATAGATCTATTTCTGAGTGTTTTCACCCTCATATAATGACCTGCCTAAAACAGAGACACCAGGATTAATGTTTTTAAATGAACTTTAAAAAGAACCATGCAGGCTAAAACACACCTCTATACACTTCATTTCACCACCTGATTTTATATTTTAATTATTGTCTTTACTAGTTTGTTTTGTATGTTTTTAATCACTTTAGTAATATTTTACAGGATTATGTGTATTGTTTTGTTTGTTTCTACTCTTGTTCATTCAAACTGTTTTCATTAAATGATATTGCTTGGTTTATTTTTGTTTATGTAAAGCACTATGTAACTGTGAATTATTTAATATGTTTAAATTACATTATATAAATGAATTCTACTTTGTAGAAAACTGTAGACTATTGTAGAATCTACAAGGAAAGTAAGGAAAACACAAGGTAATACATCAAATGCATAGAAATAGTAATCTCGGATCATAGGTAAACCAAGAACCTATCATCAGTCTAAACAGTATAATATCAAACAAACAAAAAATATTTGTACATTGAAACTATCCAAACTATAGGATGCCAGGTCTAAATGAACCTGGCATCTGTCTACATAACATGATATCTAAATTACTGTACATTTTAACCTTTGCAAAAACTGCAAGGTCATCAAGAATGGGTCTAGTGCTACAGTCTTCAGATTATGGTGGTAGATTGGGAGTGAGTCTGCATCTCTAACTGCAATGGGGAGTTTGTTCCACCGTTTGGGAGCCAGAAGGGAGAAGAGTTTAAGACGTGTGGAGCGTTGTCCAGGGTGTTTTAGAGAAGGGAGAAGAGTCTAGGATGTGTGGAGCGTTGTCCAGGGTGTTTTAGAGAAGGGAGAAGAGTCTTGAAGATATGGGGGTGTCATACCTCTGTGAGGGCAGCAACTGGGAGCCAAAGGAGGGAGAGGAGAACGGGTGAGAGCCGGGTTATGTGAACATTTTGGCTGTTTGAAGAACAAGCGTGTTGCGGCTTTCTGGATCATTTGGATCGCATTTGGATGATATACAATTGTTAATTATAATGACATGTTCCTATGACTGGTATAAAATAATAATAATCATCATCATCTTTTTTAGGAGTGGAGCCCAAAGTGAGACTGAAGTCAGAGACTCCCCCTCGTCGTAGTGAACACACTCACATGCTGAGGTGCAGCAGCTACGACTTCTATCCTAAAGTGATCCTGGTGACCTGGTGGATAGGTCGAGAACCTTTGACCTCTGGTCTCTCCTCTACTGATGAGCTGTCTGATGGAGACTGGTACTACCAGTACCACTCCTACCTGGAGTACACACCCAGGTACACACCTAACAGACACCTATACATAGAAATACACAACTAATAGACACCTCTACTGGTACTACATGTGTGTGTGTGTGTGTGTGTGTGTGTGTGTGTGTGTGTGTGTGTGTGTGTGTGTGTGTGTGTGTGTGTGTGTGTGTGTGTGTGTGTGTGTGTGTGTGTGTGTGTGTGTGTGTGTGTTTGTGTGTGTGTGTGTGTGTGTTTATTACAGATCAGGAGAGAAGATCACATGCATGGTGGAACATCCCAGCCTGACCGCGCCTATCAAGATGGACTGGGGTCAGTTACTGTAATCTAGTGTAATCTACTGTCTAAATAGCAAATATACAAGCTCATAGCGTGGCACCAAGCGTGGCACTTTTTCTTGTCAAGGACCCCCAAAATTATGTTTTTGGCCGCTGATCCCCATCAAAATATGTTGTTCCAGGGACCCCCCAGAAGCAAATATTGGAGTAAAAAATGTGGTTTAAAAAAATATATATCAAAATTATATTCAAACATTTGCACAAATGTTCAAGATCTTTTTTTTAAATAGCAGATCTACAAGCTCATAGCTCGGCACTCGGTGCCGCGCTATGAGCTCATTGATTTGATAAAAACAGTTAAAAGACCAGATTGATTTGATAAAAACAGATAAAAGACCAGATTGATTTGATAAAAACAGATAAAAGACCAGATCGATTTGATAAAAACAGATCAAAGAGTCATCATGGTTTTATCAATGTCAAAACAAGACAGTTTTCTAAGACAGATCAAGCGCAGATGTCCTTTTTTACAAACTGCCTCACAGTTCTGAGTCTATGACTCTGTCCCAAGATACTTTCTGCACATTCCACAGCCTGGTTTATAATCATCATAGTAAAAGGTTGATTCATGTCTTCTAAAATCTATCATCATGTCCTTTGTTTTGGATGTATTTAGCTCTAAGAAGGACATGTCACATCAGGTGACAAACTCCTCAAGGACTGGACCAATAGGGTTGGACTCATTATTACTGAACAGACTGTGTCGTCTGTTTATTGTCTCCGCCAGGCCAAAAGGCATGGCGAGAGAGTATATTTTGCCCCCTGTCCATGTGTCCGTCCGTACGTCCGTCCGTCCGTCCGTCCGTCCTTCTGTCTGTTACCAGCTAATCTCCGCCACCGTTGGCCCGGTCGCTGTGAAACTGCACACACACTCCCTGGATGCCACAGCAGAACCTCTGCCCCAAACTTTTCACATGGGCCTTTTATAGCGCCACCAGGAGGCCGATTTGTGCAAAATATATTTTCTGACAGTACTCCTACAGATTTTGTCAAAAAATCCTGCAAATCGGTACACAGTATCTCTATAGTCATTAAACAAAATTGGTCTTTCACATTTTTCATATTCCATCCTGATTGGCTAAAAATGGCTTCCAAAGTTTGCAGGAGTGCTCCGTTTTGAACAAAATGCCTCAAATCATGAACACAGCATGCAATTTCCTTGAAATTTTCTACTCATATTTCCACTATGCCGAGGACGAATTGCCAATTGAAAATTTTCAAATCAGCCTCATGGTGGCGCTATAACGGGCCGATTCGTGTTTTTACATATAACTGCACCGATCTGTGTAAAACTTTGTAAGCGCACTCCCTAGAGGTCAAGGAAAAACCTTTGCCCGGAATTTTTCACATCTGCCTTTTATAGCGCCACCAGGAGGCCGACATATGTAAAACATTTTTTTTATATTACTCCTTCCGATTTTATCCAAATTTCACGCTAATCGGTAAAGATGATCTCTATAGTCATGTGATCAAGACGGATGTGTTTGATTTTTCATATTACATCCTGGTTGGCTAAGATTGACATCTAAAGTTTGCAGTACTGGCTTGTTTTGAACAAAATGCCGCAAATCATGAACGCAGCGTCCGATTGCGGTCAAACTTTGCACACAAATTCACACCATGTTGAGGAGCAAAAGCCAACCTTTTAACATTGACCTGTTATAGCGCCACCAGCAGGTCTAATTTAGCAAAACACATTTTTGGAACAAAATGCCTCAAATCATGAATGTAGTGTCCGATTGCCGTGCAAGGCCTAAAAAGAAATGGCACCCTTTTCACATTGGCCTATTATAGCGCCACCAGGAGGCCACAATAACCTACCTGACCTGGCGGAGACCTGTGCTCCGAGGAGCACTTTTTCTAGTTGTTTATTGTGTTTGGTTGTTTTAGCTTATTGTCATATGACTCCATGTCAGAGTCAGTGAAGAACAAGGTGTTTTAATCTACTGTAATAAATATGATATGATATGATATGATATGATATGATATGATAATTGTATTGTCAGATGACTCCATGCCAGAGTCAGTGAAGAACAAGGTGGCCATGGGAGCATCAGGTCTGGTTCTGGGTCTGGTCTTGTTCCTGTCTGGATTCATCTACTTCCAGTGGAAGAAACGAGGTGATTAGCATGTTTAATTAACATGTTTAATTAATAAATACACTACCAGTGGAAGAAATGAGGTGATTAGCATGTTTAATTAACATGTTTTATTAATTAATCTACTACCAGTGGAAGAAATGAGGTGATTAGCATGTTTAATTAACATGTTTCATTAATTATTATACTACCAGTGGAAAAAATGAGGTCAGATCAACAGAGGATCACATGACATGTGGAACCCTCACAGAAATGCAAACAAACAAACAAACAAACAAACATGTAAAGCCACAACCTAAACTGGTTTATATTGGTTTTGAACTTTAACCGGTTTAGACGAGTTTAGACGACCTAGTTAGAGGTCAAAGTGTGTTCTATGTTGTCACATAGCTTTAATACATCAGTGTTACATGTAGTCCTAAATAAGAGTCAAATGTTCACATTAGTTCTGATGACTGAATGTTATTGTGTTATTGTGTGAACATTTATGCATTTTATGGAGAAATACACACAATACAGTACATAGAATTCATTTGTTTGAGTGTATTAACTGTCTCTCTCCTTCTTCTATCAGGTCGTATTCTGGTGCCGACAACCAATGACGATCTTTAGACTCCTCCCACACACCCAGGTTCACTTCCTCTTTCTTTTTACTGAACTTTTTACTGAGCTTGTGTGTGTTTTCATCAGTTTGATGAACCACCCACACTAATTGGGACTCCCTCTTCCTTTGGTGTGGCGCCTAAACCCTGACCTTTAACCTCACATAAACTATGTCTATAAACCTAACCTTAACCTTACTAATAACATGATCTAGGTTCTATGATCTATGATCATGATCTATCAACCATTTATAGCATAGTTTTAAATCATTAAATCATTAACCATTAACACACATTTAACAAGTTATGAATAACACATTAACTAATAATTTGGGAATGATTAATTTACTATTATAAGGGAAGGTTATTCTAAAGTGTTAACATGTTCACACAATTAATACATTCTGATTCTTTTTGGTTTCTTTTCTTTTCACAGAACACCTGGGTGTGTTTTCAGAGAAGCAGAGAGTCAGCGATGATCCCTGGTGGAGAGAGGAGGAAATACATGTGTGTCCATTCAGCTTTTAAATACTCATAACAGCAGCACAATGATGACATCATCAACCTTTTTCACTAATGAGTTCTTTAAACAATTAAAAATGCTAATTGGCTAGCTAAAGCTAATGATAATTACTGTCTTTTCCCGGTGTTTCGCCCAGGTTTTGAGGTGAGGTTAAGGTTAGGGTTAAGGTTAGGTTTATAGACATAGTTTATGTGAGGTTAAAGGTCAGGGTTTAAGCGCCACCTGGGCGACACACCAAAGGAAGAGGGAGTCCCAATTAGTGTGGGCGGTTCATCAAATTACTTTGTATAGTTTCTGTCGTCAGAAAACACAAACATAATATTTCAGTTCTACACTATATTGAAACATTAAATAAATGATTACACACACAATCAGAGTTCTTCATAACATATATAATATTAATATCCATCTGAATGGAAGTCAGTCAACCATGTTTGTGAAAAAGGTTTTATTATTTTATAATTGACCATAAGTCATTTATTATTATGTAATCATTTATAATGTGTGATAATTAATGTGTTACGATCATCATGACATCACTATTTCCCTGTGATGGGTGGACCTGATCCCCTAGGGTGGTCTGAGATGATGGGTGGACATGGTGCTCTAGGGTGGTCTGAGGTGATGGGTGGACCTGGTCCTCTAGGGTGGTCTGAGGTGATGGGTGGACATGGTGCTCTAGGGTGGTCTGAGGTGATGGGTGGACCTGGTCCTCTAGGGTGGTCTGAGGTGATGTGTGGACCTGGTCCTCTAGGGTGGTCTGAGGTGATGTGTGGACCTAAACCCTCTAGGGTGGTCTGAGGTGATGTGTGGACCTAAACCCTCTAGGGTGGTCTGAGGTGATGGGTGGACCTGGTCCTCTAGGGTGGTCTGAGGTGATGTGTGGACCTAAACCCTCTAGGGTGGTCTGAGGTGATGGGTGGACCTGGTCCTCTAGGGTGGTCTGAGGTGATGTGTGGACCTAAACCCTCTAGGGTGGTCTGAGGTGATGGGTGGACCTGGTCCTCTAGGGTGGTCTGAGGTGATGTGTGGACCTAAACCCTCTAGGGTGGTCTGAGGTGATGGGTGGACCTGGTCCTCGAGGGTGGTCTGAGGTGATGGGTGGACCTGGTCCTCTAGGGTGGTCTGAGGTGATGTGTGGACCTAAACCCTCTAGGATGGTCTGAGGTGATTATTTATCTTTCCGTTTTTCAGCTCCACTGTTGTGTTTCTATCCGTTTCTTCCCCCCTGGGATCTGGGCCCCTGATCATGAATGGTTTAAAGTTCAGATGTTAGATTTTGGCTTTAATTTGCTTGGTTTGAATGGAATGTCACAATATCAATAAAGGAATGAGAAAACATAATTGTGCCTCATGTTCTCTTACATTTCACTGCAGGTGGGTTGCCAATTTCAGCCAATCAAGAGAGAGTGCCCATTCACAATATAGAGCTATTTAACACTGTTACTGAACAAACACTCTATAGTAATGATTACTATCACAATATGGAGCTATTTAACACTGTTACTGAACAAATACTCTATAACGATGATTACTATCACAGTATAGAGCTATTTAACACTGTTACTGAATAAATACTCTATAACAATGATTACTATCACAATATAGAGCTATTTAACACTGTTACTGAATAAATACTCTATAACAATGATTACTATCACAATATAGAGCTATTTAACACTGTTACTGAATAAATACTCTATAACAATGATTACTATCACAATATAGAGCTATTTAACACGGTTACTGAACAAACACTCTATACATGTACAGGTTGTAAATGGAGAAAGTGCCAAAACCAGAAATTCTGCCATGACGCTCGTGATAGACAAGCGTCATGTGAACCATGGCTAGCTTTTTACATAAAGTCCCTCAGTTTGGCTGTTGTGATGTGACACTATTGTGAGCATGTACTGTATATCTGCTATTTTTGGTATTTTTATTTAAATTGTGAAGTAGTGTTTCTTTTCCGATAATTTGTGAAACGTTTTTGGATTTTGTTTTGGGACATTTTAGCCTATAGTAACATGTCATAAATAGGGACACCAAGTTGAAAACAGCTATAGTATGACTGGAAAATCCATAAAGTCCTTCTTCACCCACTGATGTTTGATGACTTTCAAACATTGCTTTAACTATTGATGGTTTGACCTCCTCACCCTCCATCACACAACCACATGCACACACACACACACACACACACACACACACACACACACACACACACACACACACACACACACACACACACACACACACACACACACACACACACACACACACACACACACACACACACACACACACACACACACACACACACACACACACATATATATTTGAATTTGGCAGTGGCACAAGACAATTATAACCTGGTATGAGGAAATGTGTTCTGGTATTTGAAATGATTGTAACGCCCCAGAACAGCATGCAGGTAGGTTCAATGTAAACAGGATCAGACAACCTATTATTATGAATGAAAGGAATCCAAACAGGTAAACTCCATGCACATTCCAGACGAGCAAGGATAAAGGTCAACATATCTTCTATGTCTCAGGGCAAAATACAAACCTTAAAAACAATCAAAACCGCCAAGGGACGGCAACTGGTTTTGATTCGGTTTCGACCCTTTTGAGACGGACACTATGATTGATTGTGTGTGTGTGTGTGTGTGTGTGTGTGTGTGTGTGTGTGTGTGTGTGTGTGTGTGTGTGTGTGTGTGTGTGTGTGTGTGTGTGTGTGTGTGAGAGAGAGAGAGAGAGAAAGAGATAGAGAGAGAAAGAGAGAGACAGGCAGAGAGAGACAAGAGACAGAGAGAGAGAGAGAGTTTTTCAACGATATGACGTGCAGCTTTCTGTTTGTTGATTTTGTTGGAGTAGCTTTTTAAATGTGTGCACCCCCCCTCCCTGTGCTTTTAATAACTATGCTGCTGACTATGTTATGGTGCTGACTATTCAGAATTTGTCAAAATAAATTCACGATTCTTAAGAATTCAGATCTGCTTTTTAGGATTTGAACTCAGGAACTTTGGACCTCACTACCCTGTGTATACAGTATGTTACAGGTAGATTGGCATTCCAGGTAGATTGGAAAATAAGCGCTTGTTTTCACCGCCCGTCCGCCCCCCAGGCAATTCTGTAGAACCAACGCCAGAGGGCAATGCAAGCCACACATAAGTCCCACACCACACACGCACGCATGCACACGCGCACAAACGAGCACGCACACACGCATACGCGCACAAGCACGCGCGGGCACACACACCCGCGAACAAGGGGGCGAGCCTGAGGAGGCGGGGCTGGCGGGCTATGTTAGTGCAGTGAGTGGCAGTTGGGGCAAACCATACCGGGGCAAACGCAGTCCCCACAACATCATTTACGATTCTGTGCCTATCGGTACATAACTCGGACGGCGCTTAGTCGACTAGGAGACCATCGGCCGGTCGTCGCGGGCACTCGCGCCTGGAGGCGCTCGGGCGCGACTCCTTGGCCTCAAGGTCTCCTGAGTCGGCGCGCCTCCGTCATGGTCCAAAACTATACTTCATCGGCGAAAAAAATAGTCCGCGGTTGTTTGAAAAAGTAATGTCCCGAGCAGGAGTCAAACCCAGACTCCCAGTGATAGTGGATGGGGAGTCCAATGATTATCGAAGTGCGCCACTGAGGCCAGTATGTATGTATATTCATGTTGTCGTTGTGGTCGTCCTCGCATCGCAGCCCCGCCCCGAGCCTAAAAACAAGCGCTCCACTTCCAATCTACCTGGAATGCCAATCTACCTGTGACATATAAACTCTCTTATCTAAATAAACCAAAACATTATAAAGAAAAACAACAACCAACAACAGCAATGGGTAAAACCTGCAGGTAAAAAAGGACACGTTTTTTTTTTTTTTTTTTTTACTAAAAAAAAAAAAGGCACCAAATACAGGCATCATACCGATGATAGCATTGTAGTTAATTTTCACAAAATGATTGCACCAAAAATATACTGTTATATCCCAGACTTCCCATTCCCATGTCCCTTGATAGGCACGCCGTTCAGTCAGTGGTGAGAGAGAGAGAGAGAGAGAGAGAGAGAGAGAGAGAGAGAGAGAAAGATGAAGTCAAAGTGCAGGACATTCAGTGCTGTGGGATGCTAGATGTCATGCTGCAGCTCTCTTGAACCACACGCTAATGTAAAAGCAACATTAGCATTATCCTTGACAGACAATGGGTAAGAACAGTAGATGAGCCGTACATAGTATGTAATGAAGGCTAACATAATAGAATATAATACAAAAGACAAATGTTTTTTTTCTTTCAGCCACAAGAGTGATGAACTGGTGCTGAACTTGTGTATATATACAAAGATAGGAACAAATCTAACGTGTCTTTTTGGCAGAATGAAGGCATACAGTAGTCACACATCTTAGAAAATAATTAACATATTGATAAAAAATAAGCTTTCTCTTTAGAGTCGTTGTAAGGCTAATGCCTAATTTATGCTTCGTCGCATGAAGGTGTCCCGTGCCGGAAATAGCAGAGCTGCAAACAAGCAAACATCACGATGCGTTGTGAGCTTGTTGAAGCCGATATTTTTGGCCTGGGACACGGTTGCAAAGCCATTATAGTTTTAAAAAATAGTTTGGCTTTAATTATTATACAAAGCACAGCTAATAAAATGGAAGATAGATTTCATATCCACCCAAAGATACTGGGCTTATGTATGAAATAAATTGACAAAGACTAAAACTTTTAGGTTTTGTAAACACAATTCTAGTTTGGGTTATATGGGTAGATTTAGTTAACTATAATAACCTTGCACCATTGTATGACTATGAATAAATTAGGCTTAAACATTCTATGTTAAGAGTGGGATGGGGTCTCAACCCCTACACAGAGATGTGTTCAAAGTGCACACTGCATTTCTGGTGTAGCGTTTTGGTGAAGTTATTGATCAAAAGGGAAATCTTTACACGGTTGAAAATACAAAATAAAAAACACTGGGTGAAATGTGTGGACTTTTAAAAGTCATGAAGAAGAAATACTGCATGGCACTTAATATTGGCAGCTGTTTAGGAAAACAACATGATTGCTCGCACATCGTTAACAATATCGGTCCAGAACAAATTAAGGCTTGAAGTATACATTTGTGAAACATAAATGTGAGGGAAGGATAAACGGAAGATATGACGTAATTGCACTTGAATAGATATCATTTGTAATATATATATCAATCCTTTCCTTGGCCTCGGGCAAAACCAATACTCTGTGGGGTGCTATAATACTTTCATAGTGGTCATGTTATGCCTCATGTAAACTCTGTTGCATGACAGTGTCGCTTGTTAACTCTTAGGTCTGTTGTCGGCAAGCGAGAGCATCGTGCGTGGGAGTCTAACCTCGCTGTCGGTCAGAAAACTTGTATCTCTGTATTTCAACATTTTAGAATTTCAAATCAATGGCTACTTCATCGTTCAAGAGTGTCACACAAAAAATTGCGAAAATAGCCAATCTACAGTATAAGCTCACAACGCTTCACAACGCTTGTAGATCGGCTAGTTTCACCATTTACGAAAACATTTGAATGTGAAAGTGAACGTCTATTTGCGGGGTTTTATGAATGTTTAACCAATAAAAAGTATTAACAAGAGCTTGAGACTAATTCGTAACCATTGGAACAACACAGGTTCTTTTTCTTTCCGTTTCCTGAAAAGTAACGGTTTTGGACGTACAAGGTTTCCACCTGACGGCAACGATAAATTGAGCTTTACAGTATTGACATTTAAGCAGTGAAATAACATGGTGAACAATGGACAGTGTCTGAGCTACCTGTCCTTAGACGTGACGGACCATTCAAATGGAAAATACAAAAAAAGCAACTTTGATGTCATCGCTGCTGGGCATAAACCTTGTAATTCATATTTAATCTTTTAATGTTTTTTTTGTAAATTAACGCCCTACTTCTTCGTATGACAGTGTAGTGCAAAAGTAGCGAAAATAGCCAATCTGCAAGTGTAGATTTTCACCTACAATGTCATGCCCAAAATATAGACAGGCCACGTTGAAAGTGTTTAAGTCTGTGTGTGGTAAGAGCTTGTGACTAAATGATAACTACACCAGATCCATTGGAACACATGTTCTTTTTTTCTTCATGTCCTGAAAATTAACTGTTTTGGATTTACACCCGACAGCGACAGTATGACTCATAATTCAGTCAGATTGGACCGGTTGCTGCTGTTGTTTGTTGGTGTTGTTGTTCTTGTTGTTGTTGTGGCTGATGTTCTGACAGTCAAGTGGGTGTGTGGGTTCCTGAGGTAGCCCAGTTGTGAAATGATTTCAACGCTGCATAGCTGGCTGCACATCACATGCCGTTATTCCCTTTTCCCCCTTTAGACTGAGTATAAAAATACATTAAAACAACATCTCATTCCGTAAGTACAAACTTTCTTTTACAAAATACCTTTCATTTAAAAAAGAAAAAATGTAGATTTTTCTTTCTCTCTCCAACGTCCTGGCCAGTGTGGAGACATGAAGTACAGTAGTAGTAGAGTGGCGTGTATGCTATTCCCAAGACGAAACCACAAAGAAACCATGCCCCGCATCGCTGCGATCAACACGGAGGGAGCGCTTATTTTGGTTCACGTGATAACCTGTCGACCGCTTCGCGCGCCTCACTGCGCCTCGAGGCCTTGCTGTCACCATGACTTGCTTGTGATTTAAGAAGTCCCTCATCTGTTGTAAAACCTTGCACACATGGGGCCATGTTCCACAGAAAGCTTTTTCTGAGTTGCCAGCGCCTTTCTGCCGTGCATTTCTATGGTAAATACACGCTGGAGTGCTGCTCTGCCCCACGGCCCAGCATCGGGTTTCAGCGCTCAGGACATCCAGCGTTTCTTGCCGGAGCACTCTGGGCAGAAAATAGTTCAACTTTTGGGATACGAGCGCAGCTCATCAATGTCTCTTTCCTATGCAGACGGTTGGAGAGACACGCACACAATCATTGTGCAGAGGCGTCTCGCTCAGCGCCATCTATGGACATGATATCCAAAGCGCTCTGTCGCTCAAAAAAACACTTTCTGTGGACACGGCCCCTAACACAGGATGTTGAGTGACACAAAACAAGCACCCCCCCCCCCCCTCCCTCGCAAAAAAAAAGGCTTGGTAATGACATACACACAGCAGAGTTGGGCGTCGGGGGCGGGGCTCCTGGCTTACAGGGAGGGTGCTACGGAATCAGGGGGCAGGGCTCCTGGCGTAGTGGGAGGGGCTACGGGCTCAGGGGGCGGGGCTTCTGGATTAGTGGGTAGGGTTCCGGGCTCAGACCTCAGTACCGTCATGGAGGTTGTTGTGAAGTTTGACCTCCAGGTTGACCTGCTTGACCTTGGTCCTGCCGCTGTTGACCTTGCCGTTGGACGTGGCGGTATTGTCCTCTCGGGTGCGGTTGAACACGTTGACGTTCCTCACCGTGCAGTGCTTGGTGCTGAAGTTCTTCTCCACGCACTTGTCCAGACACACCTCCACCTTGGTGTTCAGCGGGTACTCCTCGTAAACCTGGGGCAGTGGAGGAAAGTAACACAGTACGTTTACTCACATCCCTGCCAATGACGGAGATCTCCGTCTTTTCAACAAAAAAACCTAGGAATTATCCTAGGACCCTGAAAGAAGGAATGGACGGATGTGACGTCATCCCAAAAAAATTACACTACCGTCCACTCCTTCTTTATGAGTTTTAGAAAAACACTCTGTTCCCTTTTTTTCTCTTTTTTTTGGTGAAAACGGCTGTTATTCAACAGCCGACCGGAACAAAATGGCCGACCGCGGTTAAAAAATATTTTCTCTGGTGGACAGACCAGACCCTCCCCCACCCCCCAGACAGTGGGGGGTGGGGGAGGGGGCACTTGGTGCCGCGCTATGAGCTTGTAGATCTGCTATTTTTGAAATAGCCAAAGTATAAAATAATGGCTGAAATCTAAAAGGACAGATGCTTTCCCGGTCTGAAGGGGTTAATGGGTTGCTGTAAAAACCACCACTGACCTTGGGAGCCTTCTTCTTGTCCATGGCCTTGCAGCGTCGGAAGGCGAAGCAGGACGCCAGCAGGACGAGGACCAGCAGCGTGAGCGCGGCCACCCCCCCGCCCACCGAGCTGCCCAGGTGGGGGTTGAAGGTGGCGGCGGCGGCCGGGGCCTCCAGGCGCAGCGTCTTCATGTTGGTGCCGTTCTTCACCTGGTCGCCCTCGTTGTCGTAGATGAGCGACTCGTCCAGGGTGAGGCGCCCGCTGCGGTCCACCAGGTCGCGCCGGGCCCGCTGCTGGCGCTGGTGGTGGCGGCCCAGCTCGTAGGTGAGCGAGCGCTGGATCCTGGGGCTGGAGCGCGACTCGGGGCCGATCACGTAGATCACCTGCAGGTACCACTGGTGGCCCGCCTCCACCTGGCCGTCGCAAACCGGAATCAAACGTTATTGTCACGTCACGGGTTTACAGGTTTAAAGAAGTGGATGAAATGAGTTTTTTGTCGTTTTCAGGAGGAGAAAAAGAAAATCTAAGATATCTACATATTTACACATATGATCCAGCTGGAACAGTATATATGTCACAGGGAAATTGGCATTCCAGGGAAATTGGAAAAGGAGCGCTTGTTTTTACCACCCACCCAGGCAATTCTGTATAACCAACACTAGAGGGCAATGAATGCAAGCGTGTGAATGAATGAATGCAAAACTATCCAGTGTCCACGACGACACACATGTGTGCGTGTGTACGTGTGCACGCGCACACATGTGTGTCCACGTCGTGGACACTGGATAGTAACCGTAGACTGTAACCCATGAAAACATATATTCTCCCCCTATCGGTTCGGTTCCGTGCCTAAAAGCGAGCGCTCCTCTTTCAATTTCCCTGGAATGCCAATTTCCCTGTGACATATATACTGTTCCAGCTGGATCATGGTATGTGTATATCACGGTGCACCACGGCCTCTTTTTGAACATTACACCTGGCATCCCTATTTTGGGCAAATTGGTCAAAATCTCTAATGAAACACATAGAACTTAAGCAGTTAAGAAAATGTCCCCCCTCTGTTTTATTTTATTTTATCATTTTACAAATGGAACCCTCCCTATCTGTGATTGACCTAATGTATATACATGTACATTAGGTCAATCACACTCGTTTTCGCTGGCACTGGGGTGACACTATAACACTTTTACTCTGGCACTTAAAGAGTTATAGGAATTTGTGTGTATAATTGAGTTATTTGTCATATCTGCCCCGTGCAATTTGTTATTACAAAACCTAAAAGGCAAACAGAAATACAATTTGTATTCATTATGTTCCAGTGTTCAATGCCATAAACACAATTAAATTGATGAATCGCAAATATTTGTGAGACAATTAATCATCAACTTAGATTTTGTAACCGTGACAACCCTAGGTAACAGTGACTGGCTGAGCAACACATTTACCTTGTAGAGGGCGTCGACCTTCATGGTGAAACCATCCACGACAGGCATGGGCGCCATGGACTGCAGCTCAGGCATGTCAGAGGAGAAGTGAGCCTCAAAGGGAACGTCATGGAAGTATCTGTCACACACGTCTGGCTGTTTGCGATCCTGTGGAAGGAATCAGAGGACGACTAAATACTCGGAATGTTCCAAATCTAGCATACTATTCTATACACTAATAATATACTAGTATTGGTAAGAAGGAAAAAAAAAGCAGGTGCGCTTCCTCTAGATGCCTTTTTTGTTTAGGCAGTGGGTGCTCAGCTATAAATATAACTTCAATTAAATACCACCCAAGTGGAAAAAGCGGCACTCCAAAATAAAGGACGCAGGCCTGGCTCAGATACGCATTCTCATTTATTGGGAACGCTTACGTGTTTCGGCCTCAGTCTTCCTCAGAGCAGATTTAAAAAATAAAATAAAATATCTGCTCTGAAGAAGGCTGAGGCTGAAAGGCCTAAGCGTTCCCAATAAATGAGAATGTGTATCTGAGCAAGTCTTGCATCCTTTATTTTGGAGTGCCGCTTTTTCCACTATACTAGTATTATCAGTCAAATATAAATCATATACACAGGGTTGTATTGGCTGGGGGTGGAAGGGGGTTGGAAAATCCATGCCTCATATCCGCCCTCTGGCCATTCATGTTTTATCCCTGCTTCTGTACAGATACATGCATTCCTTTTGGGAAATGTAGACTGTCTGATATGTTTATTTATGTTTGATAACATCACAATCCACCATTTTTGTTAAAAATGGATGTTAACCATAGTCACAATTATTACATAATCACCTAATCGCAATTATTTGAGATAATTGCAATTATTTTGCATAATCGTCATAATCGTTTCTATGTTGAAAAATCTTCATACATTTTCAAACATTTTCCAAAAATAGTTCATCTACAAGCTTACAACCTGATGTCCCTATTTTGGCCAAATAGTAGATTGAATGCTATTTATTGTAGAACAAAGTCTATGGCTTTTCTTTTCTACAAACTGATCCCTGTATACAGTCTAATAAAAACAATCATGTTGTTTTTACCAGCAGGAGGAAGCGATGTTTGAGGTGTTTGTTGGGCTGTATGCAGCCGTACTGAGGTCCTTCATTGTACAGGGTCCCTGTGGGATCAAAGAAGGGCACATATCCATCTCTGCCCGTGCAAAGATAGACCTTCTCCAACTGCAGCTTATACGCTGCATTCAGGTTCTGCTCCGGGTTCCACAACACCCTGCCATACAGCGTCTGACCTGCAGGGGGAAGCAGAGAGAGGAGAGAGGAGAGAGGAGAGAGGAGAGAGAGGAGAGAGGAGAGAGGAGAGGAGAGAGAGAGAGAGAGAGAGAGAGAGAGATGGTGACTGAAGGTCACATGTCAAATGTGACATGGAGAAAGCATGTTCATAGTTAGCCCCATCTGCGACCTTAAGCCATTCAAACCGGGAACACATCTGTGTCATTTTTAGATTTCTTTGGCTATTCAAAAACAACAGATTTACAAGCTCATAGAGCTATGAGCTTGTAGATCTGATTTATTTTGGAAAAATCATGACAATTTGTGCAAATCTTTGAATATATATATAACATTTTGAACTCAAACTTTGCTTCCGGAGATTCTACAAATGTCTTCTGAATCCTCACAGTTTTTTGAAAAAAATTATCAATGGATCTCAACCTTTTTCATGTCAAGGACCCCCAAAATGTATGTGGCCGTGGACCCCCATCTCAAAACATGTTGTTCCAGGGACCAGGGATAAAATGTCATGTTAAAAAATATATATATTCAATGATTTGCAAAAATGTTCAAGATTTTTTAATAGCCAAAGAAATCTAAAATTTCCATTCAAGGATTAAACAGATGCTAGGTTCATTTTCTACCTGGTGTCCTATGGTTTCAACGTACAGACTGTTATTTTTGATAGTATATCGTTTGCATTCTATGTGTGTGATTTCCTTGCTTAATATCGTTAAGTCACTGTGGATTAAGAGCGTCTGCTAAATGCTTGAATTGTAAAGTGTAAATAGCAGAGGCCACTCACGGAATGACGATGTCTTCTTTCTTGCCACATTTGGCGCACAGGTCCAGCTGCAGGGAGCAGGGCTTACAGATCACATGGTACGCGTCCTTCACCGTCTTCTGACAACATTTCACACTGAAACGAGAAGAAGACAAACCATCATCACCCCATATGAGAATAACACACCACCACCACCTCACAGCACTGAAATGAGAAAACACGCCGCCACCAGGAAGCCACTAATGAGCTTGTAGATCTGCTAATTTTGGAAAAATCTTGAAAATATGTGCAAATCTTTGAATATATATATTTCAAAGTGAACATTTGTAACTCAAATCTTTGCTTCTGGGGGGTCCCTGGAAAAAACATTTTGAGATGGGGGGGGTCCGCAGCCAAATCTAAAAAAAAATTCTAAATCCTAACAGTGTGTTTCTATATCAGTGGTGCTCCAACTTTTCCATGTCAAGGACCCCCAAAATGATATGTATTTGGCTGCGGACCACCATCTCAAAACATGTTGTTCCAGGGACCCCCAGAAGCACAGATCGGAGTTAAAAATGTTCACTTTAAAACATATATTCATGGATTTGCACAAATTTTCCATGATTTTTCAACAAATAGCAGATCCACAAGCTTATTGCACGGCACCCTGTGCCACGCTATGAGCTTGTAGACACAGCACGTGTGTCATTTTTAGATTTATATGGCTATTCAAAAATAGCAGATATACAAGCTCATAGCTACAAGCTTGTAGATCTGCTATTTTAGAACAGTCTTGAAAATGTGTGCAAATATTTGAATTAATACATTTTAAAGCGAACATTTGTAACTCAAATCTTTGCTTCTGGGCGTCCCTGGAACTACATATTTTACTACAGATGTTGGCTTTAAAAAAAATATTCAAAGATTTTCACAAATTTCCCAAATCTTTCAAAAATAGCAGATCTACAAGCTCATAGCGCGGCACTCGGTGCCGCGCTATGAGCTTGTATATCTGCTTAATATCTGCTTAATGTATTAACGTTACTCACCATTTCTTAGCCTGTGTCAGAGGCTTGTATTTGCTGTACTTGACCTTCCATTCCAGAACCTCTTTACAACGCTGACACAGTCCATCGTGGATCTTAGCGTTGGCGTTCTAAACAACGGACGACAAATGAGCAGCGAGTTATGTGTGATGTAGGAGATGGATTTCATGACAACTTTTGTCTGCATTCAGATTCAGATTCACATGTTACGTTTGTTTGCTATTGAATACACACAGTGAGTATGATAATAATAAATAATATCTAAAATGTATATAGTGCTTTTCTAAGAACCCAAAGTGCCCAATCCTCCAGTTACCCCTTAGGCTACTTACTGTACGTACTTATTATGTTTAGACAGACAGACAGACATTTAGATGGAGAAATAGATAGACAGACAGACAGGCAGACAGTCGAGTCATACAGATAGATTTATACAAACAGAAAAACAGACACACACACACACAGAGACAGACAGACAGACAGACAGACAGACAGACAGACAGACAGACACACAGAGACAGACAGACAGACAGACAGACAGATACCTGTCTTACCTTCACAGTAACAGTAGCTCCATACAGACAGACAGACAGACAGACAGACAGACAGGTAGCTGTCTTACCTTCACAGTAACAGCAGCTCCATACAGACAGACAGACAGACAGACAGACAGACAGGTAGCTGTCTTACCTTCACAGTAACAGTAGCTCCATACAGACAGACAGACAGACAGACAGACAGACAGGTAGCTGTCTTACCTTCACAGTAACAGTAGCTCCATACAGACAGACAGACAGGTAGCTGTCTTACCTTCACAGTAACAGTAGCTCATACAGACAGACAGACAGACAGGTACCTGTCTTACCTTCACAGTAACAGTAGCTCCATACAGACAGACAGACAGACAGACAGACAGACAGACAGAAAGTCAGACAGACAGACAGACAGACAGGTAGCTGTCTTACCTTCACAGTAACAGTAGCTCCATACAGACAGACAGACAGACAGACAGACAGACAGACAGACAGGTACCTGTCTTACCTTCACAGTAACAGTAGCTCCATACAGACAGACAGACAGACAGACAGACAGACAGACAGACAGAAAGTCAGACAGACAGACAGACAGACAGGTAGCTGTCTTACCTTCACAGTAACAGTAGCTCATACAGACAGACAGACAGACAGACAGACAGAAAGTCAGACAGACAGACAGACAGACAGACAGGTAGCTGTCTTACCTTCACAGTAACAGTAGCTCATACAGACAGACAGACAGACAGACAGACAGAAAGTCAGACAGACAGACAGACAGACAGACAGACAGACAGACAGACAGGTAGCTGTCTTACCTTCACAGTAACAGTAGCTCCATACAGACAGACAGACAGACAGGTAGCTGTCTTACCTTCACAGTAACAGTAGCTCCATACTTGTCGTTCCTGTAGCCCACAGAGTTCTGGTGTTTCTGTCCACGAGACCGAGACACGTTTCCTTTCTGAGAACTCATTATATTATTATATTATCTGTGTTTTAACTGAATTATAAGGGTTTTAAACCACACTGTGATGTGTAATATAGTGAAAACACAGTTTAATTATATAGTTGTCAACACACCAGCAGTGCCACGCTGGTCGCCGCCATGACACTTTTCTTGAAGCTGAATTGTGCTTCGTCGCACGACGGTGCGGCCCGTCGAAAACAGCAGATCTGCAAGCCCACCATGCGCCGCGTCCACAACGCTCTGTGGGCTTGTAGATCTGCTGCTCCTGATGTTTACTTTGACACAAGACGTCACGTGACCCGGAAGAACATCGCCTCACTCGGGTTCACGCGTGTGACGTCATCATCAGAGTTAAAGTCCAACTCTTATTTATTATTATCATGAAGAGCAGAAGAATCTGTGATGAATATATATTATATTATATTATATTATATTACCTATTTGTTTTATTTTTTTATGTTATGTTTCCAGTATTATAATTGCATGAAAAAATAAATAAGTATAATAATAATAATAATAATAATAATAATAATAATAATAATAATAATAATAATAATGATAATATATATATATATATATATATATATATATATATATATATATATATATATATATAGTTTTCATGTTGCATTTGTAATCACTTGAGATCAGATAGATCGAAACTGGCCTGAAAAAACATAAATCAGACCACAAATGTTTAATTCCATAGAAAGGAGGTGTCATTCACTGTGTCGTTTTTCCTTTTTCTCCTTCGAACATACTGTGTTTGTTTTTGTTGATGATGTATTATTGTGTTATCTTTATGCTATGCTGATAAATTGAATACATATAGGACCACAAGGACTTTTTTTGTGTTATCATTTTTAGCCATAAATGTCTGACTGCACCACATGCTGTTTACAGTTCTATGTATCAATCAATAAAAAAAAAGGAAGAAACATTATGAATTGACAATTAGAACAAGAAAAACAAGAGATGATGTAATTTATTTGAAAACGTTGTTGCAAGCCAAGGAATAGCTATTTTTCAATTCAATTCAATTTTATTAAAGTGTCAAATCACAACAAGTTGTCTCAAGACACTTTACATGTAGAGAAGAGACCCGACAGACCCACCCTGAGCAAGCAATTTTGCGAAAAACTCCCTCTTAAAGGGGAATTTTGGACTAAAGTTTTCTTACCTTTTCTATGACGTTATGATATCTTAGGATGAATGGTACAGTAGAAAAATTTCATAACTCCACCCCTGAGCCGCCACAGCTTAAAAGGTGCGCGGATAGGCCTTAGGTTAGATCACATATTTTAATAGCTTTTTTTTCCTTTTTTTTTTGTGAGATCTGACGTTCATAGTGACAGAACACTGTCCAAAAAAAAAAAAAAAAAACAGAAGTCTCGCTATAGACGAGATTGAAATCTCGAGATTTCAATGTATATGTATACTATCCACCACTATCCACCACTGATTAACGCCCTATAATAGAGCACCGAAGTCCTGACGTCACTCGTTCATCCCCAGGTTTGCGGAAGTAATTTCTCTATGGAGAATAACATTGGGTCATCTTAGAATCGTCTCATATAAGAATTGTGGTCCAAAAATAAACACCGCGTGTCGGCGTTATTGTCAGGGAGGAGGTTCTGTATCGTTTATGATAGTTAGTCACTTATATTTGATACAGTCTGTTTCTGGCGAAAATGTAACTAATTCGGCGGAAGTAACATTAGCGTTTTCTCACCGTCAGTTGATGCTTCATATCCATAAGAGTCAACCCGCCGGGGTCATGTGTTTATTTTTGGAACACAGTTCTTATTTGACGCGATATTCAATACGTCTATGGGATTCAGAATGGGGGTGGAAAACTGCAAACCAGGTAGACAAACAAAGGATGTGTAAATGACGTCAGACTTCGGCGGTCTATTGATCATACCACAGCGTCCCACAAAAGCATCAAAAGTAGCAGTATTTCGAGCTTGTAGATCTGCTACCGTTGTTATTTATTTAGGATGAGTGCTCATAGGATGAGTGCTCATAGGCGGGTAGGAGTAGGCACTGAACTCCCCGACTGCTCCTGTGGAGCTGCTCAGTGGCCAACAACAGTATAAGATATGGTATGTGTGTGTGTGTGTGTCTGTCTGTCTGTCTGTCTGTCTGTCTGTCTGTCTGTCTGTCTGTCTGTCTGTCTGTCTGTCTGTCTGTCTGTCTGTCTGTCTGTCTGTCTGTCTGTCTGTCTGTCTGTCTGTCTGTCTGTCTGTCTGTGTGTGTGTGTGTGTGTGTGTGTGTGTGTGTGTGTGTGTGTGTGTGTGTGTGTGTGTGTGTGCGTGCGTGCGTGCGTGCGTGCGTGCGTGCGTGTGTGTGTCTACTAGAGATGCGCGGATCGCGGTTTTAGCCGCGGTTGCCGCAGTTAACCGCAGTTTGGGTGGATTTGGGTCAATCAAATATAATTATTAATTCATATTGGATAAACCGCGGGTGAAATAATGCGGGAATTAAATTAATGATATCAATCTATAGGCCTATAATAGCTTTTAAAAAGCACTAAATTTCACCGTGTGTGCGTTTGTAGTATTTTAATATTACGTCATTTTACACCAGGCACAAAATAGCCGCTCACGACATGTTGCTTTGCTGGCAGCCAGTGTTGCCAGGTTGCGAGAGAAATAAGTAGCCAGGTCTATGAAAACAAGCCCAAAACAAATGCCAAACAAGCCCAAAAGTCGCAACACAGAGCATTGTTTTTGCCTTGTGTTTTGATTTCACTTTTTCTTTCTTTTTCTGTAAAGCACTTTGAGCTGCATTTATGTCATGAAAGGTGCTATATAAATAAAGTTTATTATATTAAAAGTCGCTTATAAAAGCTTATAAAAAGCCGACATGGCAACAAAGTGGTTGAAAGCGAAAGTAACTTAATGAAGACGTGCGCTTGTTGTTACCATGGTTGTGGATTGTATACAGTCACTGCATCGCGACAGTGGTGAGTAACACTGTTTATAAGAAAACTAACGTCAGGAAAATAACAATTATTTGGTGCGGTTGGTGCGGATCTATAAATAGGATGATATAAGTACCGCGGGTGGATGGCGGATGGATAATGAACTTGTTAACGCGGATTTGGGTGACAAAATAACCCATCCGCGCATCTCTAGTGTCTACCATGCAGGGCATTGCTGAAAATGAGCATGTGTGCTCAGCTATGTTTACCCTGGGTAAATAAATAATAATTAAAAAAACAGCTCCCATAAAATCAGTAATGTTGTAACACTGGAGCAAAGCCTTATTTTTTTCTTTAAAAAAAAGAGATTTATAAAACTCTGTGGGATTTATAACGTTAATCTCACCTCATTTAACAACACACATACAATAGAAATGAAAAATGAATCAGAAAAATCTAAAGCAAACATAAATTGTTTGGCAACAATAAGGTACTGTAAATAAACCAAACAATGTAAATGCAAACTCACTCACCAATAGTAATCCACAGCCCACAAACACTGTGCTTGACTTTCAGCGACATACACTCACTGTGGAGTCCTGGTTCCCACCTCTTTATACCAGTGTTGCCAGGTCTGCTTATTATAAGCAACTTTGGGCTTCATTTTCTGTAAAGTTGCTTGTAAATATTGGTAGTTGCGGGTTGCGTTTTCTTTGGGGCTTGTTTCTAAAGTGTACCGGTAGACTAGATGCTTATTTGGGCTTGTTTCCAAATTCTTCTCAATATAAAAATGTTTCCACCAAATGTATGTGTATTTGTCCACAGACCCTCACCTGAAATGATACTTTGAGCGAGGGACCCCAGTACCATTTTTTTTCCCCCCTCAAAATCTTTTGAAAATACTGTAGCCAATCTACAAGCTCATAACCAATCTACAAGTTGTGAGCTTGTAGATCGGCTATTTTCAAATAGCAGATTTATATATAGGTTTGAAGTGCTCATGTGGCCTATAGTCTCTTCTTTTGGGCTTGTTTTCATAGACCTGGTTGCTTATGTCTCTCGCAAAATCTGGCAACACTGTTTTATACTTATTTACTAGTGGGTGTGACAAAGGGGCTGTGCATGGAGTTCATATGGCCATGATACTGACCATGATGATACTGACCATGATACTGACCTTGATAATGACATGATACTGACCATGATACTGACATGATACTGACCATGATGATAATGACATGATACTGACCATGATACTGACCATGATACTGACCATGATACTGACCATGATACTGACATGATACTGACCATGATGATAATGACATGATACTGACCATGATACTGACATGATACTGACCATGATACTGACATGATACTGACCATGATGATAATGACATGATACTGACCATGATAATGACATGATACTGACCATGATACTGACATGATACTGACCATGATACTGACATGATACTGGCCATGATGATAATGACATGATACTGACCATGATACTGACATGATACTGACCATGATACTGACATGATACTGACCATGATACTGACATGATACTGACCATGATAATGACATGATAATGACATGATACTGACCATGATAATGACATGATACTGACCATGATAATGGACATGATACTGACCATGATACTGACATGATACTGACCATGATACTGACATGATACTGACCATGATAATGACATGATACTGACCATGATACTGATCATGATAATGACATGATACTGACCTTGATAATGACATGATACTGACCTTGATAATGACATGATACTGACCATGATAATGACATGATACTGACCATGATAATGACATGATAATGACATGATAATGACATGATACTGACATGATGACGTCTTCTGATGAAGTATTGCTGGCTGAGGTCAGAAGTCCACGGAAGGCCTGGTTCATGTCAGCCTGGTTCAGTACGGAGCTGTTGAAGCCCAGACCACTGAAGAGCTGCTGGTGGGTTTGGCCCTGGGCCCCTACAGACAAGGCTGCCAGGGCCAGGGTGATACTGGAGGGTGAGAAGAAGACGTTCTTGCCTTGGTGGTCCGTCTGAGCGGCCAGATGCCTGTACAGGTTGAAGGCAAAACCTTTGTTTGCTGATGTCACCATGGAAAGGCTGTTTGCAGCGTGGTTATCTTCATAACCTGAAGGTAATGGGTTCAATAGGTGAAAAAAGAGCAAAAAACAGAGGGTGGACATTTACTTAAGCACTTAAACCCTAAACTTCGTCCTCTTATGACAAATAGCTAAATTAGCTGATCTACAAGCTCACAAGACTTTAGCTTGTACTGTAGATATATTCTTTGCACATTTGACCAAAGTAGGGATGCCAGGGTTTAATGTGGTTAACATACACATACATCTTTTTATTAAATTGTGATATTATCATTATCGTTGCTGTCCGGCAGAAACCAGCTAACTCCATTTTGACGCTTTTGCATTTTTTCTCCATAAATCAGGGCCATTGAACCACCTTTACGTCTGTGTGTTGGTAAAAAAAAAATATTGAACCAATGAAAAATAAACCAGCTAACTCAACCGGAGTTAGCTGGTTTTGCTGACTCCAGGCTCCACCCCCTTTTGACCTCCAACCTCATTGTGAGCTTGGAGGTCCATTCAGCTGTTCTTATCAATGATGAACAAAACCTCCTAACTCCATTTCTTGGGCGGTGAAACCGCCCCTATAAGTGAGATTTGGAAAAATGTACAAATATCTTGCGCTGTGATCTGGGCCCAGGAAATTTTGTACAATTATCCTGCGCTGTGATTGGCCAATCACAGTCTATTCAGGACTGTGATTGGCCAGTGTCACATGACACATGTGCATAGCCCTATACAAGAAACCATAACTTGAAAAAAAACATAAATTTGTTTTTTTCAAGTTATGGCTCTGTTACCTTGATGTCCTCCTGCATGATCTGTCAAGACAGATTCTTTCTGATGGGTTTCCCCTTTGTGTCCTTTATGGCGATCAGTGTTCATTTTGACAGTAAATTCTGATTTAGTCTTAGTTTTAGTCTTTTGAATAACACACCATTTAGTTTTAGTCCCATTTCAGTCTTCTGAAATTGGTTAGTCTTTGTAGAGGTGGATGGCAATGAATTAGATTAGTGAACATATTCTGAATTCCCAAAAAGAGGACACCTCAAGCATGCACACGCGCCCGTTCGCCAATTGACGCCCCTGGTAGTCTTGTCCTTTAAGTGATAGAAGCTTCTAGATCATGTGACAACAAACTGCCTGTCTGTAGGCCTATCCCCCGACTAAGGATTTGTATAGTCGGATCTAATTGGCGACTAATTGCCAATAGTCGACTGGCAGTCGACTACTGCAACACCAAAAAAAAAAAAAAAAAACGATTGAGATTGGCAGTCGAATCAGTCTGATTCGACTGCCAATCTCTCAGTCAAATCATGCATATAATATGTTATGCAATAGAGGAACATTCCATTTGGGCTGTAGGGGTGCTTAGTGTCTGATTTAACATAATACTATTGGTTTCTCCAAATAAATCATGATGTATATCCTATTTTTGGCAAACTATTAGTTAATTAATATCTCTCAGTCAAATAATTAAAATAATAATATTTTTTTTATATATATTTTATAATTCGACTAAGAGATTGGCAGTCAACTCAGACTAATTAGTCGACTATTCGACTACTAGAGGTCAGGCCTCTGTCTGTCTCTGTCTCTCTCTCTCTCTCTCTCTCTCTCTCTCTCTCTCTCTCTCTCTCTCTCTCTCTCTCTCTCTATCTCTCTCGCTCTCTCTCTCTCGCTCTCTCTCTCTATCTCAGGTTGTTCATGTCATAATGTCTCTCTCTAGTAACTGGTAATGTTTAATAAAATAATTCTGATTGGCTGCAGTGCTGAGTGAATCAGGAAGTGAAATTAACGTTTTGGGGAGTTTCTAGTGAGAAGCTTCAACCACACACACACACACACACACACACACACACACACACACACACACACACACACACACACACACACACACACACACACACACACACACACACACACACACACACACACACACACACACACACACACACACACACACACACACACAGTTTGCTGATTTCAACAAAACTAATTCACAGTAAATGTGTTTCCACTGCAAGACAAAAACCTCTTAATACTGATGACTGTTTAATTTCATAATTATGTAACAACTCAACTCAACTAAAACTGTTTTTATAGAACATTTAACCAAAGTGCTGTAAAGACAAAAACAATACAATTAAATAAACACAAACAAAACATTAATTTAGCACCAGTCAGTGAAAACATACTGAAGGCCAGGGAAAATAAATTAGTCTTTAATAGAGATTTAAAAGTAACAATGGACTGAACAGCTCTGATGTGTACGGGATAAACTGTTCCAGAGCCTGGGGGGGGGGGGGGGGGGGGGGGGGGGGGGGGGGGCTTGAAGACCTGGTCACCTCTGGTTTTTAGCCTGTTCACCTCTGTTTTTTAGCCTGTTCACCTCTGTTTTTAGCCTGGTCACCTCTGGTTTATAACCTGGTCACCTCTGGTTTTTAGCCTGGTCACCTCTGGTTTTTAGCCTGGTCACCTATGGTTTTTAACCCTGTCACCTCTGGTTTTTAGCCTGGTCACCTCTGGTTTTTAGCCTGGTCACCTCTGGTTTTTAGCCTGGTCACCTCTGGTTTTTAACCCTGTCACCTCTGGTTTTTAGCCTGGTCACCTCTGGTTTTTAGCCTGGTCACCTCTGGTTTTTAACCTGGGTCACCTCTGGTTTTTAGCCTGGTCACCTCTGGTTTTTAGGCCTGGTCACCTCTGGTTTTAGCCTGGTCACCTCTGGTTTTTAACCTGGTCACCTCTGGTTTTTAGCCTGGTCACCTCTGGTTTTTAGCCTGGTCACCTCTGGTTTTTAGCCTGGTCACCTCTGGTTTTTTAGCCTGGTTCACCTCTGGTTTACCTGGTCACCTCTGGTGTTTAGCCTGGTCAACCTTCTGGTTTACCTGGTCACCTCTGGTTTTTAGCCTGGTCACCTCTGGGTTTTAACCTGGTCACCTCTGGGTTTCAGTAGGTTTAGGTGCAGATTTGACTTGTGTGCTTCATCACGATCATCAAGCTTGCATACAAGAAGGCGCTGCTCACCCGACG
>NC_137608.1:50732614-50770975 GCF_963280865.1 Gymnoscopelus braueri | reverse complement strand
TTTGAAACTGTGATTCAGCGTCACACACACAGCAGCACACTCTCCTCAAATCTCTGAACACACACGCGCGCGCGCACACGCACGCAGCAGCAGCAGAGGCAGAGCCTCAGAGGCATGCAGGTGCTGAAACTCTGAAACATTCTACTCGAAACCTCGCAGGGAGGCGGGGGGGAGCGGAGGCGGGACCAGAGGCGGGGCCGTTTGACGTCCATTCCAATCACATTTTGTATTTACTGGGCTGGGTGGGACCAACAGCGGTCGGCCAATGACTGACGCTCATAGGGGATTGTCAGACTGCTCAGCCAATGAAAACCCACAAGATAGCCTACACGTCGCTATTCAAGGATTAATATAATAATAATAATATTATCATTATTCATTGCGCACTGGTCCAATACAATACAAACCAATGCGCTGTCGCGCATATCTAAACACACCCACAGCCTGGCACACAACATTCTATCTTCTAATTCTCCAGGAATGTCTGTGATTATAATTGTCCTATTATCAGCAGATGTGAGAGTGTCAATTCCTTGTGTCAATTGCATTTACATAAGATGATAGTCTATTCAAAGAAGACAATTTGTGCCGCGCAATGCCATTCGCTCCAAATGACACACTTCAGTTTTATTCATGGTTACACAGGAAATAATGAACTGATTACAATAATATTAAATTCTCTCAAATCAGTAACAGGTAGGTGATACATATGCCCATCAAATATGGTTTTATTGAAAGGCAATCCAGGTACCAACATTCGGGGAATATCTGACGGCTTGGAGCGCCTCAGTGCGGCTGCAGAGTTCATCTTGGAATTTGTCATTACAATTTTACTGTAATCCACATTCCTAAACCCCCCCACTCCTACACCCCCCCCCCCAAAGGGACCCCCCCCGAACCCCCCCTGGCCCAAGGGGTCACTCATAATAATTGTATATCGGCATATTTTGCGCATTCAGACAGAACAGTTGAGATTTCATTTGGCCAGATCTCGGGCAATTGTACTTGAATTCTTATAATTTTAATGTTTATATGGTCTGTCAAGTTTATATTTTCATTTGGTATCAGTCATGAATTTATTAGAATGTATTAGAATTTATTTTCTCTATTGATATCAAGCCGGATTTTCCACGTGCTTTAACATAATAATACACAACGTGTACTGTACATATATATAGCCCACTGTAGGCTAACATTTTTGGGGGTTTTAGCTATGGACCCCCAAGCTCCAAGCTCCACCTAATGGAGCGGTTTCAGAAAAGAAAAATGAAAAAAAATAAACCGAAAAAAAGGCGTGTCTGTCTGTCTGTCTGTCTATAAATCTATCTAAATATCTATCTATCTATCTATCAAACTATCTATCTCCAGCAATGTACCGCTCAGCAACATGTTGTTCAACAAATAGCAGATCTACAAGCTCATAACAACTGTTATTGTGAGCTTATCTGCTATTTTCAAATAGCGTATGTATAAAATATGTCTGAATTGGTTAAAGATTCATAATATAATCATTTATATCTGCAAAGTGTAGGATTATTATAATTATTATATTACAATTAAAGTAAGCGCGTCTGTCTGTCTGTCTGTCTGTCTGTCTGTCTGTATAATAATAATAATAATAACAATAGCGTAATAGTAGTTGTAGTAATAATAATAAGGGTAATAATAATAAGGGTAATAATAATAATAATAATATTTGTTTTCATTATTATTATTCTGAATACAATATTAATGGACTGAACCAGTCTGTCTGTCTGTCTGTCTGTCTGATATAAATTATTATATTATGAACCATACACTAACCACTTCAGACCTATTTTATACATACGCTATTTGAAAATAGTAGATCTGCAAGCTCACAATAACCGAGCTTGTAGATCTGCTATTTGTTGAACAACGTGTTGCTAATCACCGCGTTGGGAGCTTACATCTGGGGCTGTCATTACTGGACTGATATTATTTATGGGGGGGGGGGGGGGGGGGCAGCTGTAGGCAAGCGGTACATATTGCTGGAGATATATAGTTAGATAGACAGACGGACAGGCAGACAGACAGACAGACAGACAGACAGACAGACAGACAGACAGACAGACAGACAGACAGACAGACAGACAGACAGACAGACAGATCGATCTACAAGATACATAGATAGATAGATACATAAACAGACAGACAGACAGACAGACAGACAGACAGACAGACAGACAGACAGACAGACAGACCCAGGCCGTGGAAGCCACTCAATCACACTAACCGATGCGCTTACTTTAATTGTAGCCTAATATAATAATTATAATTATAATAATCCTACACTTCGCAGATATAAATGACTATATTATGAATCACTAACCAATTCAGACATATTTTATACATACATACTATTTGAAAATAGCAGATAAGCTCACAATAACAGTTGTTGTGAGCTTGTAGATCTGCTATTTGTTGAACAACATGTTGCTGAGCGGTACATTGCTGGAGATAGATAGTTTGATAGATAGATTTATCTATTTAGATAGATTTATAGACAGACAGACAGACAGACAGACAGACACGCCTTTTTTTCGGTTTAATTTTTTTCATTTTTCTTTTCTGAAACCGCTCCATTAGCGGCGCTAAGGTGGAGCTTGGAGCTTTGGGGTCCATAGCTAAAACCCCCAAAATGTTAGCCTACAGTGGGCTATATATATGTACAGTACACGTTGTATTATTATGTTAAAGCGTGCACGTGGAAAATCCAGCTTGATATCAATAGAGAAAATAAATTCTAATACATTCTAATAAATTCATGACTGATACCAAATGAAAATATAAACTTGACAGACCATATAAACATTAAAATTATAAGAATTCAAGTACAATTGCCCGAGATCTGGCCAAATTAAATCTCAACTGTTCTGTCTGAATGCGCAAAATATGCCGATATACAATTATTATGAGTGACCCCTTGGGCCAGGGGGGTTCGGGGGGGTCCCTTGGGGGGGGGGGGGGGGGTGTAGGAGTGGGGGGGTTTAGGAATGTGGATTACAGTAAAATTGTAATGTCAAATTCCAAGATGAACTCTGCAGCCGCACTGAGGCGCTCCAAGCCGTCAGATATTCCCCAAATGTTGGTACCTGGATTGCCTTTCAATAAAACCATATTTGATGGGCATATGTATCACCTACCTGTTACTGATTTGAGAGAATTTTATATTATTGTAATCAGTTCATTATTTCCTGTGTAACCATGAATAAAACTGAAGTGTGTCATTTGGAGCGAATGGCATTGCGTGGCACAAATTGTCTTCTTTGAATTATTCAAAGAAGACAATTGAATAGACTATCATCTTATGTAAACGCAATTGACACAAGGAATTGATTGACACTCTCACATCTGCTGATAATAGGACAATTATAATCACAGACATTCCTGGAGAATTAGAAGATAGAATGTTGTGTGCCAGGCTGTGGGTGTGTTTAGATATGCGCGACAGCGCATTGGTTTGTATTGTATTGGACCAGTGCGCAATGAATAATGATAATATTATTATTATTATATTAATCCTTGAATAGCGACGTGTAGGCTATCTTGTGGGTTTTCATTGGCTGAGCAGTCTGACAATCCCCTATGAGCGTCAGTCATTGGCCGACCGCTGTTGGTCCCACCCAGCCCAGTAAATACAAAATGTGATTGGAATGGACGTCAAACGGCCCCGCCTCTGGTCCCGCCTCCGCTCCCCCCCGCCTCCCTGCGAGGTTTCGAGTAGAATGTTTCAGAGTTTCAGCACCTGCATGCCTCTGAGGCTCTGCCTCTGCTGCTGCTGCGTGCGTGTGCGCGCGCGCGTGTGTGTTCAGAGATTTGAGGAGAGTGTGCTGCTGTGTGTGTGACGCTGAATCACAGTTTCAAAATAAAGTTTAACCATTGAATTTTTTTCCCAGTCTTTCAACAATAACGTTGCTAGTTTCAAAAACGATCCCCATTTACAAGGTTTCAAACATGGAAAACTAAAATAATACCCAAGGAGAACAGTGCCAAAATGCATATTCTGAAAGTGTGTTTGTGACCAATTTGAAACTCTGAAAAGGTGTTGACGAAACACTGTAAAATGTGTTTGCAAGGATTTGAGAAACACTTTCAGCCTATCAACACTTTTTTCAAAGATTCAAAACCAGTTCTCAGTCTTGAAATTATTTTCAAGCCTTTTGAACTCTTTATTTTAAGTCAGGAGTTTACAAGGTTTCACACATGTAAAACAAAATAATACCCAGGGAGAACAGTGCCAAAATGCATATTCTGAAAGTGTGTTTGTGACAAATTTGAAACTCTGAAAATGTGTTGGCGAAACACTGTAAAATATTTGTTCAGAGTTTTGAATTTTGTTTTCGGCCTATCAACACTTTTTTCAGAGATTCAACAATTTTTTCAGAGATTTAAAAAAAATATCAGAGATTCGAAACAAGTTTTCAGTATTGCAAAAAAGGTTTTCAAGGTTCTGAAAGCTTTATTTGAAGTTAGGAGTATTGGCAGTGATCCGATTCCATAGTTTTGTTCCCTATATGTTGAATGCACTTATTGTAAGTCGCTTTGGATAAAAGCGTCTGCTAAATGACTGTAATGTAATGTAGAGAAGAGACCCGACAGTCCCACCCTGAGCAAGCAATTTTTAGTTAGTGGCAACGAAAAACTCCCCCTTAACTGCAATAAACGTCAGGCAGACCCTAGGCTCTAGGGTGGGGGCCTTCTGCCTCAACGGTGTCGGGGGGAAAGAAGAGAGAGAGAGAGAGAGACAGAGGAGAGAGAGAAAGAGATACAAGTAGTAACAATAACAATAGTAGCAAATATAATAGTATATGATAATATAATATAGTACAACAATAATGTGTATACAGTATGTAATGGTATAATATAAGAATGTTAAGATAATATACAGTATAGTGTAGTGGTTTAGTGTAATGTAGTGTATATAGCATGTAAAGTTAACAACAACACTACAAAACTGAAAAACGTTACTAAAAACACAAACGTTAATAAACAGGTATAGCGTCCTCTGGATGAATCTGTTCTTCAGCGGTGGTCTCTTCATGTTGTAGTTTAGTAATGAATGGCTCAAGCTGCTCTCAGAGCCCCTTTTATGCCAGGTGAGTACAGGTGATGGCCCAGACCCCCACCCCTGGCACTCCTGGTATACCCCATGAAGACAAGGCATACATTTGCATCACTATATAGGCGAGAGTTGCTCTGCTGAATGGATACGGTGGTGATTAGCTGCCTGCCCGCGTGAATGGACGAGGAGGCGAGCTAATGGCTCGACGCCCACTATTCTGTTTGGAATTTTTTCACTGCCTGTTTTTCAGTCAGTCTTTTACTTTATTTTCTAGGGGAGGTGAGATTTTAGTTAGGCAGGCGGCCGCCTGCCCTGCCTCTATGGTGGGTACGCCACTGAACAGAATCATCTTTATTGTCACATCACAGGTTAAAGGTGTAAAGAAGTGGGTGAAATTACTTTTAGTGCAGCTCCATCATTTTAGTTATTTTCAGAAAGAGAAAGAAAAGAAGACGGGGGAGGGGCAAGGAGAGAATAAAAGATGAATTAAACAAAGATGTTTACATACAGTATGTACATGAGGTTAGACATAAGGTGCATAAGGTAAAGTATGTACATGAGGAGACATAAGGTGCATCAGCAGCAGCTATACTGTTCATGATATGTGCAATAATCCAGACTGTCCTCTTTCCAGAAACAGATGATGTAACATCATATCTTTAATCTGATTGGCTGATTCTTCTGAACTAAAGAACGAGTCCTCTTTCATTCTCTTTCAGACTCCAGAACTTCTCTTTCGGTAAACATCTGTTTATTCTGATCTGTTTATTCTGATCTGTTTATTCTCATCTGTTTATTCTCATCTGTTTATTCCCATCTATTAAATTCAGTTCAGTTTTGATCATTGATGATGAAGATTACAGCCACCCTCCTCATCCTCTCCTCTGTACTTCATGTCAAAGCGATCCCAGGAAGTAAGTACATTATATTTATGTTATTATATAATATATACAATTGTATATCTACTGTTATTATATAAAACCAAATATGAACAATGCACAATACAAACAAATGACACACTATTCACACACACACACACACACACACACACACACACACACACACACACACACACACACACACACACACACACACACACACACACACACACACACACACACACACACACACACACAGGGGCGAGGAGAGAATAAAAGATGAATTAAACAAAGATATGTGCATACTGTATGTACATGAGGTTAGACATAAGGTGCATAAGGTGCAGTATGTACATGAGGTTAGACATAAGGTTTATATAAGGTAGAGTATGTACATGAGGAGACATAAGGTGCATAAGGTAAAGTATTTACATGAGGAGACATAAGGTGCATAAGCAGCAGCTATACTGTTCATGATATGTGCAATAATCCAGACTGTCGTCTTCTTGGAAACAGATGATGTAACATCATATAATTAATTTGATTGGCTGATTCTTCTAAACAGAACCTCCTTCATTCTCTTTCAGACTCCAGAACTTCTCTTTCAGTAAACATCTGTTTATCCTGATCTGTTTATTCTGATCTGTTTATTCTCATCTGTTTATTCTGATCTGTTTATTCTGATCTGTTTATTCTCATCTGTTTATTATGATCTGTTTATTCTCATCTGTTTATTATGATCTGTTTATTATAAGATCTGTTTATTATAAGATCTGTTTATTCTCATCTGTTTATTCTCATCTATTTATTCTCATCTGTTTATTATGATCTGTTTATTATGATCTGTTTATTATGATCTGTTTATTATGATCTGTTTATTCTCATCTGTCAAATTCCGACACACACACACACACACACACACACACACACACACACACACACACACACACACACACACACACACACACACACACACACACACACACACACACACACACACACACACACACACACACACACTTCATATAAGAACCAAACATGCAGTGGTGTAAAGTAACTAATTACATTTACTCAAGTACAATTTTGAGGTACTTATACTTTATCTTTACTGGAGCATTTCCAATTGTCAATACTTTTACTTCTACTCCACTACATCTCAAATGCAAATATTGTACTCCACTGCAATTATTTGAAAACGTTACTACTAGTTACTGTGCAGATAAAAAAATTTACATTATAAAAAATACATTAACCACTTTAGCCCTATTTTATACCGAGACTATTTGAAAATAGCCGATCTACAAGCTCACAACGTGTCGCATTGCGACGCGTTGTGAGCTTGTAGATCTGCTATTTTCAAACATTTTAGTACTTTTTTTACTTTTGGTACTTTAAATACATTTTTATAGCAATACTTTTGTACTTTTACTCTAGTGAATTTTGAATTCCGGACTTTTACTTGTAACAGAGTAGGCCTACTTCTAAATTAAAGTATTGATACTTTTACTTAAGTAAAACATTTGAGTACTTTTTCCACCACTGCACACATGATTGTTTAACATGATGATTACGTGTTATTGTCACTGTGAAGAAGTTTGTTGTTGAATTTAATTTCATCTTTGTTTTATTTCCAGTGTTCCATGAGGAGATTAAAGTCATTGGCTGTTCAGACACAGTTAAAGACCCATATAAAGAGGTGATGTTTGCACTGGATGGTGAAGTGATGGCGTACGCAGACTTCAACAAAGGGAAGATGGTGGAGCCTCAGCCTCCGTTTGTAGATCATATGACCTTCACAGGATTTTATGAAAATGCTTTGAATCAGCAGGCGCTCTGCAAACACAGCCTGGACATCATTCTCACTGCCTTGAAGAAACCACCAGTGAAAGGTACATGAATACTATTAACACAATAGTTATTAACTAAAACGGTTGAATGTATTTAACATGAATGAAAATGTTTAAACATTTATATTAAGCATTTATGGTGAAATCTTTTCTAAATAATATGTATTTCTATTAAACATGAATATGTGCTCAAGATGCTTTATTTTTTATTTTTTTCCCAAATCTATGCATTAGTATCTGCTCTACAGCCTGAGCTGTAGGTGAGGTGTAGATGGTACAACTATGTAGATGCAGTGGTGTGTTCTACCGTGTTACACTATATACGTAGTATACTGTGTAGATTTATTTTTTAAAGCGTATATCCAAAAAGCGTCTGAGGAAGCGTATTCAGTGTTGATTTGGTGAATCTATCTCTGGTGGGACACTATTTTAAAGAGGTCACACGCACGTGGCTTAACACCTACACTACAGGTCACACAATGGACAATTGATATGCATCTAGGCTCATTCCTATGTTAATTCACCTGGTGTGACACCCGGCAGTCGGCAGCCTTTGTTGAGGTGTGAACTTAAGGGTTGTTTTAATGGATGCATGTGCGTGTGCGTGCTCCTGCTCAAAAGACTGGTGGGACGGCGTGTTACCGCGGCCCATGACCACTGAGTATCTGATACACTTTAATTTATTTATTTGGATTTTCAATTAAAAGACATTATGAATCATGTCAAAATCCAAGATAATATGATTATACAACAGTTACCATCAAAATGTTCCTGTGATTCATGAATTAAATTACAGAGGTGAGTAACTAAGTACATGTACTCAAGTACTGTACTTAAGTACAATTTTGAGGCCTTTGTACTTTACTCGAGTATTTCCAATTTCCAATACTTTTACTTCTACTCCACTACATCTCAGAGGCAAATATTGTACTTTACTCCACTACAATTATTTGAAAACTTGAATTACTAGTTACTTTTTTTGATTAGTATTACAAAACATACAGTAACCACTTCAGCCCTATAGGCCATTTGAAAATAGCTGATCTACAAGCTCACAATGGGTCACTAATCACAATTTGATGCATTGTGAGCTTGTAGATCTGCTATTTTCAAAATATTTGTATACATTTCAAAACTTGAAATGGGACATTTTGTATAATGAGCACTTTAACTTTTGGTACTTTAAGTACATTTTGAAGCAAAAACTTTTGTACTTTTACTCAAGTACATTTTGAATTCCGGATTTTAATTAATTGTTTAATGTTACAGAGGGGGGGGGGGGTTGAAGCTGTGGGCGTCAAAAATAGCAGATCTACAAGCTCATGGCGCGGCACCGGGTGCCGCGCCATGAGCGCGGTAGATCTGCCATCGCTAGGAGTGGGCGTGGCCTATCATCTGGGGGGGGGGGGGGTTTGAGGCTGTGGGTGTGGCCTATCACCTTGGGGGAGGGTGGTTTTAAAATAATAATCCTAATTTAACTAGGTGGGACCCCCCAAAATAATCCTATTTGAACTGGGGACCCCCCAAAATAATCATATTTTTGTGAGCTTGTAGATCTGTTATTTTCACAGCATTTGCCTCTTTCTTATTAACTTGCCAATTTGGCCAATTTGCTATTAAAAAGGTCTTAAAAGTCATTAAATTGTCACTTTATAAATGTGCAGATATCCTGTATCCACTTATACTGTATGTTGGTTTGTTTACTGTTGAGTGAGAAAACAATGTTACCTATTAAGCTAATGATCTGGGGACCCCCAAAAAAAGTTATCTGGGGACCCCCCAGAAGTCAATGCACTCATTCAATTATTTGAATTGAATGATGATTTATTTGATACATTTGGGGGTTATATAAAATATTGCAATTTAAATTCAAAAGCAACAGTTTAGTGTTTTCGTTTAGGTTTGCAATGCAGGCTTTAATTACAGTATAAATAATGACCTTTATTTGTTTAATATAACTCAGCTGATTGTTATAATGATTGATCTGGTATCCTATAGTTTCTTTGAGGCTCTACATTGTTCTCTCTACTCTCTACTTATGTGACTATTTACCTTGTTTGCTGACTAGAGTCAGTGGTGGGAAAAGTACTCAAATGTTTTACTTAAGTAAAAGTAACAATGCTGCAATCTAGAAGTACTCTGTTACAAGTAAAAGTCAGGGATTCAAAATTCACTTGAGTAAAAGTACAAAAGTATTGGCATCAAAATGTACAAGTACCAAAAGTAAAAGTACTCAAATGTTTGAAAATAGCAGATCTACAAGCTCGTAGCGCGGCACTCGGTGCCGCGCTATGAGCTTGTAGATCTGCTATTTTCAAATAGCCTAGGTATAAAAAAGACAGACAGACAGACAGACAGACAGACAGACAGACAGACAGACAGACAGAGTCCTTGTTTTCTCAGCCACGCTAGACAACTGGACACATAGAGAAACAAAAATTAACTGGTAGCTCAATCTCATTGTATTTAAAGATATTCAATATACATTCAAAACATTTTAATGCCAGATTTCACATCCTGAACCTAGTTTAGACTTTCTGTAGTGACATGTTTGGCCGATAGGGGGCAGTTAGCCTAGTGTTGATATTATACAGATGATAATAAAACTGAACATTAATGACATTTTTAATTGTCTATTTCCAGATGGATATGTGCTCTATGTGGCTCACCGCTGTGTGTTTAACTCCAGTGAGCTGAAGGACATACAGTACATAGAGTCATCTAATTTCGATGGTGATGAGATCACCAGGTGGGACAGTAGAGTAGATCAGTGGGTTGGATACACTGAGTTTGGTGTGAAGCAGGCAGAGCGCATGAATAAAGATCCTGGAATACTGGCTTATATGAGATCACGACGAGAGGCATTCTGCAAACCCAGCACTGAGATCTTCTACTCCTCTGTTCTGAACAAGAGAGGTGAGCTGATCTCAGAGCAGCACTCAACACTCATCACCTCATAAACTATAAGATGAAATCACATGATTCTATTCAGAGATGATTAATGGTGTTAATATTGATCTGATAATGATTATAAAACATTACTTAATCTGCTGAGAAACATTTCAGATCCTCTTAAACACTTAAAGGAGTAGTTCACCCCAAAAATGACTTATCTTCTATCAATTACACCCCATGAAGCCTTGAATTCATGGAGATTATTTAGTTTTTGTCTCATTCCTGAGACAATAATTTGATGACCGGTGGAAAAGTCAAGGAGCTTTCAAGGTCAAGGAGCTTTATTGTCATTCCATACAGAACAAAATGTGTTACTCAGGTCCTGGTCATGGCAGAGTAAATAAATAAGACACCTAAACACAACAAAGGCTAAAACTGTGCAATAACAACAACTATATAAAAACAGCAGCATCAGCATTTAAAAAACAGTTCATGTGTCACGGTTCAATTCATAGTGCAGAGTTCATAGTGCAGTTTTTACAGATCACTAAGAGCGAGAGTTCATGATTCTCACAGCTTCGGGGAAAAAGCTGTTTTTCAGCCTGGTGGTGCTGGCCTTGATGCTGCGCAGCCTCCTTCCCGAGGGGAGGGGGTGAAACAGACCGTGAGCAGGGTGGGTGGCATCTTCCATGATGCTAGTAGCCATATTCCTACACCTGCTGATATAAATGTCACTGATGGCAGGTAGGCTGCTTCCCATTATGTTTTGAGCAGACTTCACCACCCGCTGCAGAGCTTTCCTGTCAGCAGCAGAGCAGTTTCCGTGCCATGCGGTGATGCAGGATGTAAGGATGCTCTCCACCGCACACCCGTAGAAGGAAGTAAGGACAGGGGTACCCAGGCCCGCCCGCTTCAATCTCCTCAGGAAATATATCCGCTGGTGGGCCTTCTTTATTAGAGAGGCTGAGTTGTGCTTCCAGGTTAGGTTGTTGGCAATGTGCACTCCCAGGTACTTGAAGCTAGAGACCACCTCGACAACATCTCCACCGATGTAGAGAGGGCTGGTGGTGGGGCCACTCTTCCTAAAGTCCATGATCATCTCCTTAGTTTTTTTTACATTGATGCAGAGGTTGTTTGCTCTACACCAAAGCTCCAGATGTTCCACCTCTCGCCTGTACTCCACTTCGTTGTTTTCAGAGATTAGTCCCACCACTGCTGTGTCGTCTGCGAACTTGACAATATGATTGTTTGGGTACCTGGCCTTACAGTCATATGTCAGCAGGGTATACAGCAGGGGACTCAGGACACATCCCTGCGGGGAGCCGGTGTTGAGGGTGATGGGAGAGGAGATGTTGTTGTGGATCTTCACTGTCTGTGGCCTGTTGGTAAGAAAGTCCAAGACCCAGTTGCACAGGGCTGGGCGTATGCCAAGAACTGCCAATTTGTTCACCAGAGTCTGCGGAATGATGGTGTTAAAGGCAGAACTAAAGTCCAGGAAGAGGAGTCTGACATATGCATTCTTAGTTTCCAGATGAGTTAGGGTCACATGGACCACGGATGATATTGCGTCATCCGTGGAGCGGTTCTTCCTATACGCAAACTGGTAAGGATCCACATTATCGTCGAGGCTGACCTTTATGATGGTCATGACCAGCCGTTCGAAACACTTCATGACTATCGGAGTCAGTGCTATTGGACGATAGTCGTTCAGCTCTGTCACTTTTCCAGACTTAGGGACAGGAATGATGGTATTTGTCTTAAAGCATGTAGGCACTGCAGCCATGGACAGAGAGGTGTTAAAAATGTCCGTCAGCACCTCAGACAGTTGATAAGCACAGTCCCTAAGGGCCCTGCCTGGAATGTTGTCCGGCCCTGCAGCCTTATGTGGCTTGACTACCTGCAGAGACCTTCTCACGTCCTCTACAGTCACACTGGGGAGTAGCTCACCTGATGGAAGGGTGAGCCTGGTGCAGGGGGAGGAGTCAGAGACCTCAAAGCGGGCATAGAAGGTGTTGAGAGCGTCGGGGAGAGATGGATCCTCAGGGCACTCAGCATCTCTCTTACTGTGGTCAGTGATGGTCTTAATTCCTTTCCACATACTCCGGGGGTCGTTGGTGGTGAAGTGCCCCTGGATTTTCAGAGCATAGGATGCTTTGGCCCTTTTTATCCCCGCCGTCAGGTTCCTCCTAGCTTCTCTGAGAGCAAGTGCATCGTCCGACCTAAAAGCAGAGTCCCGCACTTTCAGGAGCGAGCGGACCTCAGCGTTCAGCCAGGGTTTCTGGTTAGGATGGATTGTAATAACCGTAATGATGGTGACATCATCGTCACACTTGCTAATGTAGCCTAGGAAAGTTGACGTATATTCCTCCAGATCCACAGCACCAGACTTTGACGTCGCTGCTTCTCTGAAGATGTGCCATTCAGTGCACTCAAACATTACTTGGAGCATAGAGCCAGCCCCACTGGGCCACACAGTGATGGTCTTCTGTGTAGGTTGCCTGGACACTAGCACCGGGCGGTAGACAGGGACCAGCATAATTGAAATGTGGTCAAAAAAGCCAAGCTTGGGGCGGGAGACAGCTTTATATGCCTCCTTCCTATTTGTATACACACAGTCAAGTATGTTACTTCCCCGAGTTGCAACTTTTACCTGCTGATGAAACCTCGGTAGAATGGCCTTCAGGTCAACGTGGTTGTAGTCGCCACCGACCACGTAGAGCGCCTCCGGATGCTTGTCCTGTAGTGAGCGGATGTTGTCATGTAGCTCCCCCAGTGCCTCATTAGCATTAGCCTTAGGGTGGATGTAAACAGCTACAATAAACACTGCTGTTGTCTCTCTTGGCAGATAATGTGGCCGACACTTAACAGTCAGATATTCGATGTCACCGGAGCAGTGGCTGTTAACCAGCGATCAGTTTATACACCAACCTTTGTTGATATATCTACAGAGCCCGCCTCCTTTTGTCTTCCCCGTTAGTTGTATATTTCGGTCCGCACGGAATAGTAGCAGCCCGTCAAGCTGAACGGCAGTGTCTGGAATGTTGTCTTTTAACCAAGTCTCCGTCAAGAGAAGCACACAGCAAGATGCTAATGTATCCGGTAGGAGACTCAAAGGGGACTCTTTGAGTCTCCTACCCGAGAGACCGCCGGTCATCAAATTATTGTCTCAGGAATGTGACAAAAACTAAAAAATCTCCATGAATTCAATGCTTCATGGGGTGTAATTGATAGAAAATAACAAATTTTTGGGGTGAACTACTCTTTTAAGCCTGTGTTACGACCCCCTGTCTAGGGTAGGGGAGGTGACATAATAATGGAGGACAAAATCGCTTTCAAAAATGAATTGATTTTATTTTCCTTTTTTTTGTGCAGAGATTTCAAGCTCTTTTTGTCTTTTTTTCATAAGTGCCAAAAACTTCAGGGTGTCGGTTTACATTTGCAAAATGTCTACCTAATAAAGAAAATTACCCCCTAACCTAAACCTAACAAAAGAAAAATATACAATACTAAACTTACTTTCCTAACTAAAGAATCAACAGAAACAAGGAAGTGGTTAAACCAAATAAAAAGACCCCTACAAGGCAAGTGAACAGATTAATACAATAATGAATGAAATAGGCAAATATATACAAAGTAACTAACTCAATAATACGGGTCAGAAAACAACAGGTTTAACTATAAGATAACTAAAGATCAAACAAAGTAACTGAAGGACAAAGGAACAAACAAACAAGCTACATGGGTTCGGGGAGACAGAGGGATTGAATCTCTGCTTGCTCTTTCAAATGAGAGCGACCACTCCCCATGACAGTCAGGGCAGAATGAGCTTTTGTAGGTGAGCTTCAGAGAACAGCCAACCCTGGCTTGGGCGGAGACAAAGGGACGACGAATGGGAGCAGGGGAACAGGGCCAGAGGCTGGACCTGTCAATCTGGACAACCTGAATGTAATCAGCCACTTCACACTCACACCAGCAATCAACGCCACACCCAGTCGCACAGCATTCACACCAGTCTCCACCTTATAAGGATACAGAAAAGCAACAATATAACACAAGCCACAAATAATCCCACAATATTCCAAAGCATCATAATTATACCTAAATAAACCAAATACAAATATATAATAATAAATACAAATACGGCTGGCTGTAACACCCCCCTCCCTAAAGAAAACTTCCCCCCCAAAAGTTATCTCCAGAAGGGGCTAAACGAGAGACACATAATGCACAGCCGAACTCACCATCCTAAGTTTCAAAATGAGGTCCCTCAACCTCCAAAGTGTGAATATGCTCAAATCAGTGATTGGAATTTACTGCAAAACACATGAGGTACACCTCGCCATTTTCTGTTACATGGAGGATGTATTACAAAGCCCGAGTGGCATAAACGCATAAAAAACCATCGGAATAATAAAAACAGGACTACAAATGTATGCGAGTGTTAAAAGGGGTCTGCCAATAACTTTTAATAAAATGACCAAACAAAGAAGTTGCTACGAAATGTCTGTTGTGCATGTTCCCCCAAAGATGGCTGTCTTTTTTTATTCTTTCAAAAAAACACAAATTTAAGCCATAGCTTTTTTTTGGAGAACAAAGGCCGTAATATACTCTATCCTAACACGCTGTCACGCAGTGGAAATATTAGATCTACAAGCTCACAACATGTGGTGTCACCATCGTACACCGAGTATAAATGAAACATATAGATCTATTTCTGAGTGTTTTCACCCTCATATAATGACCTACCTAAAACAGAGACACCAGGATTAATGTTTTAAATTAACTTTAAAAAGAACCATGCAGGCTAAAACACATCTCTATACACTTCATTTCACCACCTGATTTTATATTTTTATTATTGTCTTTACTAGTTTGTTTTGTATGTTTTTAATCACTTTAGTAATATTTTACAGGATGATGTGTATTGTTTTGTTTGTTTCTACTCTTGTTCATTCAAACTGTTTTCATTAAATGATATTTAATGGTTTATTTTTGTTTATGTAAAGCACTGTGTAACTGTGAATTATTGTTTAAATTACATTATATAAATGAATTCTACTTTGTAGAAAACTGTAGACTATTATAGAATCTACAAGGAAAGTAAGGAAAACACAAGGTAATACATTAAATGCATAGAAATAGTAATCTAGGATCATAGGTAAACCAAGAACCTATCATCAGTCTAAACAGTATAATATCAAACAAACGAAAAATATCTGTACATTGAAACTATCCAAACTATAGGATGCCAGGTCTACAATGAACCTGGCATCTGTCTACATAACATGATATCTAAATTACATTTTAACCTTTGCATAAGCCTGCAAGGTCATCAAGGCTAGGTCTAGTGCTACAGTCTTCAGATTATGGTGGTAGATTGGGAGTGAGTCTGCAGCTCTAACTGCAATGGGGAGTTTGTTCCACCGTTTGGGAGCCAGAAGGGAGAAGAGTTTAAGACGTGTGGAGCGTTGTCCAGGGTGTTTTAGAGAAGGGAGAAGAGTCTAGGACGTGTGGAGCGTTGACCAGGGTGTTTTAGAGAAGGGAGAAGAGTCTAGGACGTGTGGAGCGTTGACCAGGGTGTTTTAGAGAAGGGAGAAGAGTCTTGAAGATATGGGGGTGTCATACCTCTGTGAGGGCAGCAACTGGGAGCCAAAGGAGAGAGAGGAGAACGGGTGCAGCCATGGACAGAGAGGTGTTAAAAATGTCCGTCAGCACCTCAGACAGTTGATAAGCACAGTCCCTAAGGGCCCTGCCTGGAATGTTGTCCGGCCCTGCAGCCTTATGTGGCTTGACTACCTGCAGAGACCTTCTCACGTCCTCTACAGTCACACTGGAGAGTAGCTCACCTGATGGAAGGGTGAGCCTGGTGCAGGGGGAGGAGTCAGAGACCTCAAAGCGGGCATAGAAGGTGTTGAGAGCGTCGGGGAGAGATGGATCCTCAGGGCACTCAGCATCTCTCTTACTGTGGTCAGTGATGGTCTTAATTCCTTTCCACATACTCCGGGGGTCGTTGGTGGTGAAGTGCCCCTGGATTTTCAGAGCATAGGATGCTTTGGCCCTTTTTATCCCCGCCGTCAGGTTCCTCCTAGCTTCTCTGAGAGCAAGTGCATCGTCCGACCTAAAAGCAGAGTCCCGCACTTTCAGGAGCGAGCGGACCTCAGCGTTCAGCCAGGGTTTCTGGTTAGGATGGATTGTAATAACCGTAATGATGGTGACATCATCGTCACACTTGCTAATGTAGCCTAGGAAAGTTGACGTATATTCCTCCAGATCCACAGCACCAGACTTTGACGTCGCTGCTTCTCTGAAGATGTGCCATTCAGTGCACTCAAACATTACTTGGAGCATAGAGCCAGCCCCACTGGGCCACACAGTGATGGTCTTCTGTGTAGGTTGCCTGGACACTAGCACCGGGCGGTAGACAGGGACCAGCATAATTGAAATGTGGTCAAAAAAGCCAAGCTTGGGGCGGGAGACAGCTTTATATGCCTCCTTCCTATTTGTATACACACAGTCAAGTATGTTACTTCCCCGAGTTGCAACTTTTACCTGCTGATGAAACCTCGGTAGAATGGCCTTCAGGTCAACGTGGTTGTAGTCGCCACCGACCACGTAGAGCGCCTCCGGATGCTTGTCCTGTAGTGAGCGGATGTTGTCATGTAGCTCCCCCAGTGCCTCATTAGCATTAGCCTTAGGGTGGATGTAAACAGCTACAATAAACACTGCTGTTGTCTCTCTTGGCAGATAATGTGGCCGACACTTAACAGTCAGATATTCGATGTCACCGGAGCAGTGGCTGTTAACCAGCGATCAGTTTATACACCAACCTTTGTTGATATATCTACAGAGCCCGCCTCCTTTTGTCTTCCCCGTTAGTTGTATATTTCGGTCCGCACGGAATAGTAGCAGCCCGTCAAGCTGAACGGCAGTGTCTGGAATGTTGTCTTTTAACCAAGTCTCCGTCAAGAGAAGCACACAGCAAGATGCTAATGTATCCGGTAGGAGACTCAAAGGGGACTCTTTGAGTCTCCTACCCGAGAGACCGCCGGTCATCAAATTATTGTCTCAGGAATGTGACAAAAACTAAAAAATCTCCATGAATTCAATGCTTCATGGGGTGTAATTGATAGAAAATAACAAATTTTTGGGGTGAACTACTCTTTTAAGCCTGTGTTACGACCCCCTGTCTAGGGTAGGGGAGGTGACATAATAATGGAGGACAAAATCGCTTTCAAAAATGAATTGATTTTATTTTCCTTTTTTTTGTGCAGAGATTTCAAGCTCTTTTTGTCTTTTTTTCATAAGTGCCAAAAACTTCAGGGTGTCGGTTTACATTTGCAAAATGTCTACCTAATAAAGAAAATTACCCCCTAACCTAAACCTAACAAAAGAAAAATATACAATACTAAACTTACTTTCCTAACTAAAGAATCAACAGAAACAAGGAAGTGGTTAAACCAAATAAAAAGACCCCTACAAGGCAAGTGAACAGATTAATACAATAATGAATGAAATAGGCAAATATATACAAAGTAACTAACTCAATAATACGGGTCAGAAAACAACAGGTTTAACTATAAGATAACTAAAGATCAAACAAAGTAACTGAAGGACAAAGGAACAAACAAACAAGCTACATGGGTTCGGGGAGACAGAGGGATTGAATCTCTGCTTGCTCTTTCAAATGAGAGCGACCACTCCCCATGACAGTCAGGGCAGAATGAGCTTTTGTAGGTGAGCTTCAGAGAACAGCCAACCCTGGCTTGGGCGGAGACAAAGGGACGACGAATGGGAGCAGGGGAACAGGGCCAGAGGCTGGACCTGTCAATCTGGACAACCTGAATGTAATCAGCCACTTCACACTCACACCAGCAATCAACGCCACACCCAGTCGCACAGCATTCACACCAGTCTCCACCTTATAAGGATACAGAAAAGCAACAATATAACACAAGCCACAAATAATCCCACAATATTCCAAAGCATCATAATTATACCTAAATAAACCAAATACAAATATATAATAATAAATACAAATACGGCTGGCCGTAACACCCCCCTCCCTAAAGAAAACTTCCCCCCCAAAAGTTATCTCCAGAAGGGGCTAAACGAGAGACACATAATGCACAGCCGAACTCACCATCCTAAGTTTCAAAATGAGGTCCCTCAACCTCCAAAGTGTGAATATGCTCAAATCAGTGATTGGAATTTACTGCAAAACACATGAGGTACACCTCGCCATTTTCTGTTACATGGAGGATGTATTACAAAGCCCGAGTGGCATAAACGCATAAAAAACCATCGGAATAATAAAAACAGGACTACAAATGTATGCGAGTGTTAAAAGGGGTCTGCCAATAACTTTTAATAAAATGACCAAACAAAGAAGTTGCTACGAAATGTCTGTTGTGCATGTTCCCCCAAAGATGGCTGTCTTTTTTTATTCTTTCAAAAAAACACAAATTTAAGCCATAGCTTTTTTTTGGAGAACAAAGGCCGTAATATACTCTATCCTAACACGCTGTCACGCAGTGGAAATATTAGATCTACAAGCTCACAACATGTGGTGTCACCATCGTACACCGAGTATAAATGAAACATATAGATCTATTTCTGAGTGTTTTCACCCTCATATAATGACCTACCTAAAACAGAGACACCAGGATTAATGTTTTAAATTAACTTTAAAAAGAACCATGCAGGCTAAAACACATCTCTATACACTTCATTTCACCACCTGATTTTATATTTTTATTATTGTCTTTACTAGTTTGTTTTGTATGTTTTTAATCACTTTAGTAATATTTTACAGGATGATGTGTATTGTTTTGTTTGTTTCTACTCTTGTTCATTCAAACTGTTTTCATTAAATGATATTTAATGGTTTATTTTTGTTTATGTAAAGCACTGTGTAACTGTGAATTATTGTTTAAATTACATTATATAAATGAATTCTACTTTGTAGAAAACTGTAGACTATTATAGAATCTACAAGGAAAGTAAGGAAAACACAAGGTAATACATTAAATGCATAGAAATAGTAATCTAGGATCATAGGTAAACCAAGAACCTATCATCAGTCTAAACAGTATAATATCAAACAAACGAAAAATATCTGTACATTGAAACTATCCAAACTATAGGATGCCAGGTCTACAATGAACCTGGCATCTGTCTACATAACATGATATCTAAATTACATTTTAACCTTTGCATAAGCCTGCAAGGTCATCAAGGCTAGGTCTAGTGCTACAGTCTTCAGATTATGGTGGTAGATTGGGAGTGAGTCTGCAGCTCTAACTGCAATGGGGAGTTTGTTCCACCGTTTGGGAGCCAGAAGGGAGAAGAGTTTAAGACGTGTGGAGCGTTGTCCAGGGTGTTTTAGAGAAGGGAGAAGAGTCTAGGACGTGTGGAGCGTTGACCAGGGTGTTTTAGAGAAGGGAGAAGAGTCTAGGACGTGTGGAGCGTTGACCAGGGTGTTTTAGAGAAGGGAGAAGAGTCTTGAAGATATGGGGGTGTCATACCTCTGTGAGGGCAGCAACTGGGAGCCAAAGGAGAGAGAGGAGAACGGGTGCAGCCATGGACAGAGAGGTGTTAAAAATGTCCGTCAGCACCTCAGACAGTTGATAAGCACAGTCCCTAAGGGCCCTGCCTGGAATGTTGTCCGGCCCTGCAGCCTTATGTGGCTTGACTACCTGCAGAGACCTTCTCACGTCCTCTACAGTCACACTGGAGAGTAGCTCACCTGATGGAAGGGTGAGCCTGGTGCAGGGGGAGGAGTCAGAGACCTCAAAGCGGGCATAGAAGGTGTTGAGAGCGTCGGGGAGAGATGGATCCTCAGGGCACTCAGCATCTCTCTTACTGTGGTCAGTGATGGTCTTAATTCCTTTCCACATACTCCGGGGGTCGTTGGTGGTGAAGTGCCCCTGGATTTTCAGAGCATAGGATGCTTTGGCCCTTTTTATCCCCGCCGTCAGGTTCCTCCTAGCTTCTCTGAGAGCAAGTGCATCGTCCGACCTAAAAGCAGAGTCCCGCACTTTCAGGAGCGAGCGGACCTCAGCGTTCAGCCAGGGTTTCTGGTTAGGATGGATTGTAATAACCGTAATGATGGTGACATCATCGTCACACTTGCTAATGTAGCCTAGGAAAGTTGACGTATATTCCTCCAGATCCACAGCACCAGACTTTGACGTCGCTGCTTCTCTGAAGATGTGCCATTCAGTGCACTCAAACATTACTTGGAGCATAGAGCCAGCCCCACTGGGCCACACAGTGATGGTCTTCTGTGTAGGTTGCCTGGACACTAGCACCGGGCGGTAGACAGGGACCAGCATAATTGAAATGTGGTCAAAAAAGCCAAGCTTGGGGCGGGAGACAGCTTTATATGCCTCCTTCCTATTTGTATACACACAGTCAAGTATGTTACTTCCCCGAGTTGCAACTTTTACCTGCTGATGAAACCTCGGTAGAATGGCCTTCAGGTCAACGTGGTTGTAGTCGCCACCGACCACGTAGAGCGCCTCCGGATGCTTGTCCTGTAGTGAGCGGATGTTGTCATGTAGCTCCCCCAGTGCCTCATTAGCATTAGCCTTAGGGTGGATGTAAACAGCTACAATAAACACTGCTGTTGTCTCTCTTGGCAGATAATGTGGCCGACACTTAACAGTCAGATATTCGATGTCACCGGAGCAGTGGCTGTTAACCAGCGATCAGTTTATACACCAACCTTTGTTGATATATCTACAGAGCCCGCCTCCTTTTGTCTTCCCCGTTAGTTGTATATTTCGGTCCGCACGGAATAGTAGCAGCCCGTCAAGCTGAACGGCAGTGTCTGGAATGTTGTCTTTTAACCAAGTCTCCGTCAAGAGAAGCACACAGCAAGATGCTAATGTATCCGGTAGGAGACTCAAAGGGGACTCTTTGAGTCTCCTACCCGAGAGACCGCCGGTCATCAAATTATTGTCTCAGGAATGTGACAAAAACTAAAAAATCTCCATGAATTCAATGCTTCATGGGGTGTAATTGATAGAAAATAACAAATTTTTGGGGTGAACTACTCTTTTAAGCCTGTGTTACGACCCCCTGTCTAGGGTAGGTGAGGTGACATAATAATGGAGGACAAAATCGCTTTCAAAAATGAATTGATTTTATTTTCCTTTTTTTTGTGCAGAGATTTCAAGCTCTTTTTGTCTTTTTTTCATAAGTGCCAAAAACTTCAGGGTGTCGGTTTACATTTGCAAAATGTCTACCTAATAAAGAAAATTACCCCCTAACCTAAACCTAACAAAAGAAAAATATACAATACTAAACTTACTTTCCTAACTAAAGAATCAACAGAAACAAGGAAGTGGTTAAACCAAATAAAAAGACCCCTACAAGGCAAGTGAACAGATTAATACAATAATGAATGAAATAGGCAAATATATACAAAGTAACTAACTCAATAATACGGGTCAGAAAACAACAGGTTTAACTATAAGATAACTAAAGATCAAACAAAGTAACTGAAGGACAAAGGAACAAACAAACAAGCTACATGGGTTCGGGGAGACAGAGGGATTGAATCTCTGCTTGCTCTTTCAAATGAGAGCGACCACTCCCCATGACAGTCAGGGCAGAATGAGCTTTTGTAGGTGAGCTTCAGAGAACAGCCAACCCTGGCTTGGGCGGAGACAAAGGGACGACGAATGGGAGCAGGGGAACAGGGCCAGAGGCTGGACCTGTCAATCTGGACAACCTGAATGTAATCAGCCACTTCACACTCACACCAGCAATCAACGCCACACCCAGTCGCACAGCATTCACACCAGTCTCCACCTTATAAGGATACAGAAAAGCAACAATATAACACAAGCCACAAATAATCCCACAATATTCCAAAGCATCATAATTATACCTAAATAAACCAAATACAAATATATAATAATAAATACAAATACGGCTGGCCGTAACACCCCCCTCCCTAAAGAAAACTTCCCCCCCCAAAAGTTATCTCCAGAAGGGGCTAAACGAGAGACACATAATGCACAGCCGAACTCACCATCCTAAGTTTCAAAATGAGGTCCCTCAACCTCCAAAGTGTGAATATGCTCAAATCAGTGATTGGAATTTACTGCAAAACACATGAGGTACACCTCGCCATTTTCTGTTACATGGAGGATGTATTACAAAGCCCGAGTGGCATAAACGCATAAAAAACCATCGGAATAATAAAAACAGGACTACAAATGTATGCGAGTGTTAAAAGGGGTCTGCCAATAACTTTTAATAAAATGACCAAACAAAGAAGTTGCTACGAAATGTCTGTTGTGCATGTTCCCCCAAAGATGGCTGTCTTTTTTTATTCTTTCAAAAAAACACAAATTTAAGCCATAGCTTTTTTTTGGAGAACAAAGGCCGTAATATACTCTATCCTAACACGCTGTCACGCAGTGGAAATATTAGATCTACAAGCTCACAACATGTGGTGTCACCATCGTACACCGAGTATAAATGAAACATATAGATCTATTTCTGAGTGTTTTCACCCTCATATAATGACCTACCTAAAACAGAGACACCAGGATTAATGTTTTAAATTAACTTTAAAAAGAACCATGCAGGCTAAAACACATCTCTATACACTTCATTTCACCACCTGATTTTATATTTTTATTATTGTCTTTACTAGTTTGTTTTGTATGTTTTTAATCACTTTAGTAATATTTTACAGGATGATGTGTATTGTTTTGTTTGTTTCTACTCTTGTTCATTCAAACTGTTTTCATTAAATGATATTTAATGGTTTATTTTTGTTTATGTAAAGCACTGTGTAACTGTGAATTATTGTTTAAATTACATTATATAAATGAATTCTACTTTGTAGAAAACTGTAGACTATTATAGAATCTACAAGGAAAGTAAGGAAAACACAAGGTAATACATTAAATGCATAGAAATAGTAATCTAGGATCATAGGTAAACCAAGAACCTATCATCAGTCTAAACAGTATAATATCAAACAAACGAAAAATATCTGTACATTGAAACTATCCAAACTATAGGATGCCAGGTCTACAATGAACCTGGCATCTGTCTACATAACATGATATCTAAATTACATTTTAACCTTTGCATAAGCCTGCAAGGTCATCAAGGCTAGGTCTAGTGCTACAGTCTTCAGATTATGGTGGTAGATTGGGAGTGAGTCTGCAGCTCTAACTGCAATGGGGAGTTTGTTCCACCGTTTGGGAGCCAGAAGGGAGAAGAGTTTAAGACGTGTGGAGCGTTGTCCAGGGTGTTTTAGAGAAGGGAGAAGAGTCTAGGACGTGTGGAGCGTTGACCAGGGTGTTTTAGAGAAGGGAGAAGAGTCTAGGACGTGTGGAGCGTTGACCAGGGTGTTTTAGAGAAGGGAGAAGAGTCTTGAAGATATGGGGGTGTCATACCTCTGTGAGGGCAGCAACTGGGAGCCAAAGGAGAGAGAGGAGAACGGGTGAGAGCCGGGAAATGTGAACATTTTGGCTGTTTGAAGAACAAGCGTGTTGCGGCTTTCTGGATCATTTGGATCGCATTTGGATGATATACAATTGTTAATTATAATGACATGTTCCTATGACTGGTAAATAATAATAATAATATCATCATCTTTTTTAGGAGTGGAGCCCAAAGTGAGACTGAAGTCAGAGACTCCCCCTCGTCGTGGTGAACACACTCACATGCTGAGGTGCAGCAGCTACGACTTCTATCCTAAAGTGATCCTGGTGACCTGGTGGATAGGTCAAGAACCTTTGACCTCTGGTCTCTCCTCCACTGATGAGCTGTCTGATGGAGACTGGTACTACCAGTACCACTCCTACCTGGAGTACACACCCAGGTACACACCTAACAGACACTTATACATAGAAATACACAACCAATAGACACCTCTGATGGTACTACCAGTGTGTGTGTGTCTGTCTGTCTGTCTGTCTGTCTGTCTGTCTGTCTGTCTGTCTGTCTGTCTGTCTGTCTGTCTGTCTGTGTGTGTGTGTGTGTGTGCGTGCGTGCGTGCGTGCGTGCGTGCGTGCGTGCGTGCGTGCGTGTGTATTACAGATCAGGAGAGAAGATCACATGCATGGTGGAACATCCCAGCCTGACCGCGCCTATCAAGATGGACTGGGGTCAGTTACTGTAATCTAGCGTAATCTACTGTCTAACTAGCAGATATACAAGCTCATAGCGTGGCACCGAGTTCCGCACTATGAGCTTTGTATATCTGCTTTTGTTTTTTAAATCGTGAACATTTGTGCAAATCTTTGAATATATATTTTTTAAAGTGAACATTTGTAACTGTCAAATGTCTCTCAACATATGTCTTAATTTTTATGAAAAAGACTATTGTTGCTATATCAGTGGTGCTCAAACTTTTTCTTGTCAAGAACCCCCAAAACTATATGTTTTTGGCCGTTGATCCCCATCAAAATATGTTGTTCCAGGGACCCCCCAGAAGCAAATATTTGAGTTGAAATGTATATATGAATTATATTCAAACATTTGCACAAATGTTCAAGATTTTTCAAAAATAGCAGATCTACGAGTGCCGTGCTTATTGATTTGATAAAAGCCGATCAAAGACCAGATTGATTTGATAAAAACAGATTAAAGACCATATTGATTTGATAAAAATAGATTAAAGACCAGATTGATTTGATAAAAGCAGATAAAAGACCAGATTGATTTGATAAAAACAGATTAAAGACCAGATTGATTTGATAAAAGCAGATCAAAGAGTCATCATGGTCTCATCAATGTGAAAACAAGACCGTTTTCTAAGAAAGAACAAGCGCTGATGTTCTTTTTTACAAACTGCCTCACAGTTCTGAGTCTATGACTCTGTACCAAGATACTTTCTGCACATTCCACAGCCTGGTTTATAATCATCATAGTAAAAGGTTGATTCATGTCTTCTAAAATCTATCATCATATCCTTTGTTTTGGATGTATTTAGCTCTAAGAAGGACATGTCACATCAGGTGACAAACTCCTCAAGGACTGGACCAATAGGGTTGGACTCATTATTACTTAACAGACTCACAATGACTGTGTTGTCTGTTTATTGTTTATTTTGTTTGATTGTTGTAGCTTATTGTCAGATGACTCCATGTCAGAGTCTGTGAAGAACAAGGTGTTTAATCTACTGTAATAATATGATAGTATGATATATGATATGATATGATATGATATGATATGATATGATATGATATGATATGATATGATATGATATGATATGATATTTGTATTTTCAGATGACTCCATGCCAGAGTCAGTGAAGAACAAGGTGGCCATGGGAGCATCAGGTCTGGTTCTGGGTCTGGTCTTGTTCCTGTCTGGATTCATCTACTTCCAGTGGAAGAAACGAGGTGATTAACATGTTTAATTAACATGTTTGCCAGACCCAAGGGGTCGGGCTTACATGAGGCTTTGTATCTGTTTCGTCCATACATGGGCAGGGGTCATTTGTCCTCCGGCCCCAGCCAAAAAAGTCTGTCCCCCTTTCGTCCATACATGGGTATACACAGGCTGACACGTCATGTGAAGTCCGGCTTAGCCGTGACGTAGTGTATGTTTTGTACCTGTTTCCTCCATGTATGGAGGCTTTGTACCATGAGGCTTTGTACCCGTTTCGTCCATACATGGGCAAGTCTGTCCCCCTTTCGTCCATACATGGGCATAGACACAGGCTGACACGTCATGTGAAGTCCGGCTTAGCCGTGACGTAGTGCTCTGATCTTATAAAGTAAGATCAGAGCTAATAAGTACTTATTCTGGGTCTGGCAGAACCAGGTCTCCTGGTCTTGTTAATTAATAAATACACTACCAGTGGAAGAAATGAGGCGATTAGCATGTTTAATTAACATGTTTCATTAATTAATCTACTACCAGTGGATGAAAAGAGGTCAGATCAATAGAGGATCACATGACATGTGGAACCCTCACAGAAATGCAAACAGACAGACAAACAAACAAACAAACAAACAAACAAACAAACAAACATGTAAAGCCACAACCTAAACTGGTTTATATTGGTTTTGAACCTTAACCGGTTTAGACCAGTTTAGACGACCTAGTTAGAGGTCAAAGTGTGTTCTATGTTGTTACATTTAGCTTTAATACATCAGTGTTACATTTAGTCCTAAATAAGAGTCAAATGTTCACATTAGTTCTGATGACTGAATGTTATTGTGTTATTGTGTGTACATTTATGCATTTTATGGAGAAATACACACAATACAGTACATATAATTCATTTGTTTGTGTGTATTAACTGTCTCTCTTCTTCTTCTATCAGGTCGTATTCTGGTGCCGACAACCAATGACGATCTTTAGACTCCTCCCACACACCCAGGTTCACTTCCTCTTTCTTTTTACTGAACTTTGTTTCTTTTTTTTATATGTATAAAAGTGTATGAAAGGGCTTGTGTGTGTTTTCATCAGTTTGATGAACCGCCCACACTAATTGGGACTCCTTCTTCCTTTGGTGTGGCTCCTAAACCCTGACCTTTAACCTCACATAAACTATGTCTATAAACCTAACCTTAACCTTAACCTTACTAATAACATGATCTATGTTCTATGATCTATGATCTATGATCTATGATCATGATCTATCAACCATTTATAGCATAGTTTTAAATCATTAACTCATTAACCATTAACACACATTTAACAAGTTATGAATAACACATTAACTCATAATTTGGGAATGATTAATTTACTATTATAAGGGAAGGCTATTCTAAAGTGTTAACATGTTCACACAGTTAATACATTCTGATTCTTATTGGTTTATTGTCTTTTCACAGAACACCTGGGTGTGTTTTCAGAGAAGCAGAGTCATCGCTGCTCCCTGGTGGAGAGAGGAGGAAATACGTGTGTGTCCATTCAGCTTTTAAATACTCATAACAGCAGCACAATGATGATATCATCAACCTTTTTCACTAATGTGTCCTTTAAACAATTAAAAATGCTAATTGGCTAGCTAAAGCTAACGATAATTACTGTCTTTTCCCGGTGTTTCGCCCAGGTTGACGTGGTTTTGAGGTGAGGTTAAGGTTAGGGTTAAAGTTAGGTTTATAGACATAGTTTATGTGAGGTTAAAGGTCAGGGTTTAGGCGCCACCTGGGCGACACACCAAAGGAAGAGGGAGTCCCAATTAGTGTGGGCGGTTCATCAAATTACTTTGTATAGTTTCTGTCGTCAGAAAACACAAACCTAATATTTCAGTTCTACACTATATTGAAACATTAAATAAATGATCACACACACAATCAGAGTTCTTCATAACATATAATATTAATATCCATCTGAATGGAAGTCAGTCAACCATGTTTGTGAAAAAGGTTTTATTATTTTATAATTGACCAAAAGTCATTTATTATTATGTAATCATTTATAATGTGTGATAATTAATGTGTTACGATCATCATGACATCACTATTTCCCTGTGATGGGTGGACCTGGTCCTCTAGGGTGGTCTGAGGTGATGGGTGGACCTAAACCCTCTAGGGTGGTCTGAGGTGATGTGTGGACCTAAAGCCTCTCTAGGGTGGTCTGAGGTGATGTGTGGACCTAAACCCTCTAGGGTGGTCTGAGGTGACTATTTATCTTTCCGTTTTTCAGCTCCACTGTTGTGTTTCTATCCGTTCCTTCCCCCCTGGGATCTGGGCCCCTGCTCATGAATGGTTTGAAGTTCAGATGTTAGATTTTGGCTTTAATTTGCTTGGTTTGAATGGAATGTCACAATATCAATAAAGGAATGAGAAAACATAATTGTGCCTCATGTTCTCTTACATTTCACTGCAGGTGGGTTGCCAATTTCAGCCATTCAAGAGAGAGTGCCCATTCACAATATAGAGCTATTTAACACTGTTACTGAACAAACACTCTATAGTAATGATTACTATCACAATATAGAGCTATTTAACACTGTTACTGAATAAATACTCTATAGTAATGATTACTATCACAATATAGAGCTATTTAACACTGTTACTGAACAAATACTCTATAGTAATGATTACTATCACAATATAGAGCTATTTAATACTGTTACTGAACAAACACTCTATAGTAATGATTACTATCACAATATAGAGCTATTTAACACTGTTACTGAATAAATACTCTATAACAATGATTACTATCACAATATAGAGCTATTTAACACTGTTACTGAACAAACACTCTATACATGTACGGGTTGTAAATGGAGAAAGTGCCAAAACCAGAAGTTCTGCCATAACGCTCGTGACAGACAAGCGTCATGTGAACCATGGCTAGCTTTTTTACATAAAGTCCCTCAGTTTGGCTGTTGCGATGTGACACTATTGTGATCTTGTTGTGAGCTATAGTATATCTGCTATTTTTGGTATTTTTTTTGAAAATTGTTAAGTAGTGTTTCTTTTCCGATAATTTGTAAAACATTTTTGGGACATTTTAGCCTGTAGTAACATGTCATAAATAGGGACACCAAGTTGAAAACAGCTACAGTATGACTTTGGAAAATCCATAAAGTCCTTCTTCACCCACTGATGACTTCCTCAAATATTGCTTTAACTATTGATGGTTTGACCTCCTCACCCTCCATCACACAACCACATGCACTAACACACACGCACGCACGCACGCACGCACGCGCGCACGCACACACACACACACACACACACACACACACACACACACACACACACACACACACACATACACATACACATACACACACACACACACACACACACACACACACACACACACACACACACACACACACACACACACAGACCAGGAGGACCCTGGGGGTCCCCAGACCCCACTTTGAGAACCAATGGCTATATAGCCAAAGGCTATATAAAAAAAACTATAATAACACAAATGTCTTTGATTGATTTATCCATATTTTATACTTTGGCTATTAAAAAATAGCAGATTTACAAGTCCGAGCTATGAGCTTGTAGATCTGCTATTTTTGAAAGATCTTGAATTTGTTTCAAAATATTTTGAGATGGCAAATACAAATAGGCCTAATTTTGGGAGTCCTTGCATGAACAAGTTCCACTGATATATAGCAACAATATTTTGTTTAAGAAAACTGCTAGGATTTAGAAGACATTAGTAGAATCGGTCTCAGGTCTTAATGGGTTAATAAACAGAAGGGGGAAAAAATTATAATGTTATCCAATCAGGAACCAGACAATCTTTTATCTGGAGAGAGAGAGAGAGAGAGAGAGAGAGAGAGAGAGAGAGAGAGAGAGAGGAGGGGACAGTATTTGTAACCATTATGACAAATGAAATTCCGGGAGCAGGATGTAGGCTCTATACGTCCTCCCGGTGGGGGCTCCTCATTGGCTGTTGGGATACAACAGCAGTGACAACACACACAAATGTGTGGGAGGAGTTAATTGGCATGACGACTAAATTGGGGAGAACAATGGGTAAACAAATACATTTTAAAAAATAGTAATAATGTGGTAAAGTGTAATAGGAGTGTGTTTTGCTGAAAGTCTACCGTGAGAATTGCATCTCGCCAAGTCGGTGGCTTTGTGAGGAGAGGGCCGGGCCCACTAATGCAAACAAGCAGAGAAAAACGGGGTCATGAAACAGAATGTTCCCCAGACATTCTGGAATGTTTTCGCTCTGACCTCTTCTTTCTGGGGGGAACTGTTCATGGATCTTCTCTTCGTACCAGCAGATAGGCGTCTGACTTTGTCCAAGTAGCGGTTGAACCCGACACTGGACATACTATTTATGCAAAATGTTCTTCTTCCAAACACTTTTCACCTCCCAATTTAGAGCAGGGGCTCCCAAACCGCAGAGAAATGTAGTGTCTCCCCGGGACCCAAATGTACAAAAATACATTAAGATTAAGCCCCGTTTAAAGAATAGCACATCTACAAGCTCACAATGTGACACATTGTGAGCTTGTAGATCTTGTTCTTCATCTTGTTGTGAATTATTTTTTGACTCAAATAAGGCAAAAAAGGTACCTACAAATTTGACTTAAGTTTACTTAAGTAGTGTGGTTTAGTTTAGTTTAGTCATGTTTATTTCGAATATGTTAATTAAAACAGAAACATTTTTTGCACTTTCGAAATCACAAAGAAAAACAATAAAATGAATATCAGATTAAAATATAGCAAAAAAAAGAAACAAGAGGAGAAAAAAAGAGAAAGTAATCTAAACATATCCGAAAAGGAGTGAGATGAAGTAAAACTTATATTCAATTATATATCAAAATATATATCCTAATATAAATATACATACACACTTATACATCCATATCATAGATATGATAGAAAATAGTACATCCTATCTCTGTAAGAACAGTGCCTAAACTAGGCTGGCTAGTGTCCAAAACAAAGATGTTCCCATTACAGTACAGTACATGTTGTATTCAGTTGCTTTCTCCCGTCGGCTCCTGACAGAACGGAGCCCATTTGGATAATGAATGGAACATTCCAGACATACTGTAGCCTAGCTGGGCCTTCTGTCTGACATGCCGACCGTTAAAACTCTGACCTGGGCTACTGTGGACAGAGTTGGGACAGTTAGGGAGACTCCGGAGACTGTTTATCTGTATGCAGACTAGACTAGAGCAGTGGTGATCAAAGTGGGGTCCGGGGACCCCCAGGGGTGCCTGAGGGGGTTCCAGGGGGTCCCTAGCTAAATTATATATAGTTAGGAACCAAGTGGACCCTATATGGGTCTGTAACTCTGAGAGTGTACAAATGGAACCAAATGGTCCATGGCCTCATGCATATCACACCAGGGGTCCTTGAAATTGAAATGGTCGAGAATTACTACTATAGCTGTAAAAGTCTTCTCTTATTGGGGTCCCTGGCATATCTTTTCAAATGGGGGTCCACAGGCTAATGTGTGTCAATTTGGGGGTCCTTGACACAAAAAAGTTTGAGAACCAATGGACTAGACTAGAGGACTGTGTGTGCGTGCATGAAGGGATTCATGACAACAGATTTTTACCAGTTGCCGAGTTTTTCATAATAGTTGTCGGAGGAGGTAGGGTGGCTGTCTTGGAATGGTAACGTTCCCGGGTTCGATCCCCGGCTTCTCCTGGCTGTGGGTCACACAGTGCCCTTGAGCAAGACTCTTCCTAACCCCATAACTGCTCCCAATGAGGAGGTCGGTGCCTTGCATTGGTTAGCTGCTGTCGGTTTGTAGAATGTGTCTGTGTGGGTGTTTATGGTGAATGTAAATGCACCATAAACTGTTTTATGGATTTCAATGAAATCAAACCCCCCCCCCCCTCCATCTCCGGCTTTGTCTTGCAGATCGTCATCCCGTTCTTCAGCCTCTTGATCAAAGACATCTACTTCCTCAACGAGGGCTGTACCAACCGGCTACAGAGTGGACAGGTCAACTTTGAGGTGAGCCAGTGGAATGTCACATTTGGGACACAGGCATTTCCCGACCGACCTGTATATTAGTTGCTGCACCGGATCGTATTTCCCAAGAGGGTCTTGAAGAATTGCCCTCTTGACACCATTCAGTTGATACGATCTTTATGTAATAATACGCCAATCTACACAGTGAAATCCTCAATTTTAATTTAAATTATGTAATATTTAAATATTGCAATATTCAATACTCAATATATGGACATTTTTCATAATTTGTAATTTTCCAAATATCTCTGTTCATCGGGACATTCCCTTTATTTTGTGATTTCCGTTTGGGGGGGTGGGGAGGGGGTCTATCTATACATATTTCTTAATCACTTAAACCCCATATGTTGTTGAGCGGAGTCCCTCAGGGCTCTGTACTAGTGACTTTTCAGTTTCCACGCTAAATATCTTCGTTGGAAATAGCCGACCACCTACAAGCTCACAAGCCCCCAAGCTCATTGTGAGCTTGTATCTCCATTGAGAGCTGGATGTTTCCTGGCACTGACTGAATGTTATCTTCTCTCTGATCGTGTTTCAGAAATTCTGGGAGCTGGTCAAGCAAGTGAGTGAGTTCATGACCTTGAAGAAAGTGGAATGTCCCTTTGAGAAGGACCACCGGATCCTGCAGTACCTGCTGACCGCTCCCGTGTTCAGCGAGGACGGTACGTAAGCGCCCAATGCAGTGTTTCCCATTCTGTGGCTCGGGGCCCCTTTGTGGCATGTGGACCCGTTTTTATGGGTTAGCGCGAGTATATATCCCTTTATTTTTTGTTTCCTACATTTAGTTTTGAATTATTATTATTTCAAAATATTTCAAAAAATTCCCCCCCAAAATTGTAATCATTTTTTTCATAAATTAAAAACAAATATATAAACAAAATAATACAAAATGTAAGCAATTCCATAAATTAGAGGGATTCTTTTTTTTAAGAATGAAAATAGCTGATCTACACAGCGTGTTGCTATGCGACGTGTTGTTACTGTAGCTTGAAGATCTGTTATTTCCTTGATGGAGTATAAACTGAGCTCAAACACTTAAACTCTCGATACTTAGTACACTAATACTAAGTTCATCGGTATCGGCTTTGTACTTGGTACGCTCTTTTTTCCCTCTACAACCGAAAATAGCCGATCTGTAAGCCCAATAACGTGTCCCAACGCGACACGTTGTGAGCTTGTAGATTGGCAATTTTTGCCAATCTACCCAGAATAGGGATACTAGGGTTTAAGTTAAAAGTAAAATCACACACACTCCGTCCCTTTCCTCTCTCTATACTTGGGCACCAGTAGCACATATAGGAGCATGTAATCTCACACCGACCCTCCCTTTTTATCCTTGTCAAAGCACCGCCATTGGCCGCCGGGCCTTGTCACTCAACGTATGGAGGGGCTAGACTGGGGCCGGTGTGTGTGTAATCTTCTTGATGCTATAAGCACCAGGAGAGATGCCTCCACCACCCTGCTGTTCCTCAGACATAGAGAGATAGGATCACATTCAGATTAGCCTGGCCTGGCTACACACAGATTAAAGAAATAACAGCACACACCCTGTCTGTCTGGGTCTGCACTTTACTCTGTCCACTGCTGCATTATGGTGATGTCATCACCCAGCCATTCCATTGTGTTACTGCTATGCTCAGTGGTGTAAAGTAACTAAGTACATGTACTCAAGTACTGTACTTAAGTACACTTTTTGAGGAGTCTTTACTTTACTGGAGTATTTTCCAATTTTCTGTGCTTTTACTTCTACTCCACTACATCTCAGAGGCAATTATTGTACTTTTACTCCACTACAATTATTTGAAAACTTACTTAGTTACTGGTTACTTTGTGGATTTTGATTATTATTACAAAACATACATTAACCATTTCAGCCCTACTTCAGCTAAACTTTGGCTATTTGAAAAAGGCCCGATCTACAAGCTCACAATGTGTTCACAATGCGACACATTGTGAGATTGTAGATCTGCTCTTTTCAAAGGATTTTATCCATTTGGAAACTTGCGAAATGTGACATTCTGCATAATGAGTACTTTTACTTTTGGTACTTAAAGTATATTTTGATCAAGGAGTTAAACCACTTTTGTACTTTTACTCAAGTAAATTTGAAATACCAGACTTTTACTTGTAACAGAGTATTTCTATATTGTGGTATTGATCATCTGAGCACTTTTTCCATCACTGGTGAGGACCAATTTTGTGAAGATAAAGCTTAGAGAATAGGTGAAGTGCTCCTTTGACTCTCGACAGTCGGCCTGGTTAAAAACTAAGCGTTGTGTCTTGTGTTCTTCCCCACAGCGCTGAGCCTGGCATCGTATGAGAGTGAAGGACCTGAAAACAACATGGAGAAGGACAGGTGGAAGTCTCTGAGGTGTGTGGACCCATTCACTGTCACAGTCTCGTCTTACATAATACATGCCTGCTGACCACATATACTGAATGTTTGATTTGACTTCTATTAGTTTATGTAAAACAAAAATAATAATAATAATTCTACAAATGCCATCTAAATCAGTAGTGCTCACACTTTGAAAAAATGCTTGCTCTGCTGTTTTTGAATAGCCAACGCAAAAATCTAAAACGACACAGATGCTTTCCCAGTTTTAATGGATTAAAGGGATAGTTCAACCAAAAAAAATACTTATTTTCGATCGATTACACACCCCATGGAGACTTGAATTCATGGAGACTTTTTTGTTTTTGTCAAAAAGGTTGACACTTTGAGTCTCCTACCGGAGCCGCTGCCGGTCATCAAATTATTGGCTTAGTAATGTGACAAAAACAGAAAAAATATACATGAATTCAAGTCTCCATGGGGTGTGTAATCGATAGAAGAAAAAAAAAGTAAATTTGGGGGTGAACTATCCCTTTAAGTAAAAATCAGAGTACTTCTTTCTGTTTCTAATAGCCGCCTCTTCTGTCCACAGGTCCACTCTGCTAAGCAGGGTGTAACGTAGTGACGTGAAGAAAGCACAGTGACGCTGAATCCTCTAGACAAGCAAAGCGCCCAGTGCCCAGTCATTGTTGTCTTTGTCCAAAATGAAGTATCCCCGTTTTGAAAGGGAAGCGACAATCTCCACTCCGGCTGAAGAGGACTGTTTCTTTTCTTTTCTGTTTTTTCATTCCTCCGGCGTCAAGATTTCTATAGAGGCGTACTGAGTTTTTACTTAACTCTTTTGTGCTGTATATTTTGGGACAGCTGTTTTTTCATCTCTTTGTATGAATAAGTCTTTTTTTTTTTACTTTAAATTTTTATCCCACGATTTTGTAACCCTATTTTTTACACCCAGTGCCAATTGTCTATGTAATCCTGGGCACTACCTTCCCTCTGCCAACCTAGGGAGGCCAGGGCCGAGCTCATGCCTCCTTCAATGCATGAGAGCCAACTGACCTTCTTGTCACCTGACAGGGGAGAGTTTCCCTGGTTGGACGTAGCGCGTGGAAGGAACACGTTATTCCAACCAGTTCCCTTCCCCTCCATCAGGCGCCCCGGCTGGCCAGGGGGAGGCAGTATAGTGACCAGGATTACTGCATGTTTTTGTGAGGGTATCTACCCTAGGAGACACGGGGAGAACATGCAAACTCCACACAGAAAGGCCCTTTCGCCAACCCCACCTAGGGTATGGGCACTGATGACGCGGAGGAGAGAACACGCCCCCAGCGCCCACAGCGTCCCCTGCGGGAATCGAACCCAGGACCTTCTAGCTGTGAGGCGACAGCACTACCGACTGTGCCACCGTGCCCCCTATTTGTATAAGTCTTGAAAACAGTGCTATATGACCATCACCGTAATAGCCAAGGGAGGTATTTTTCTTCTCCAAAGCTGTGGGTCTGATTTATATGTCATCTCACATTGGTGTGCAAATGCCGGAAAAAAGGAGACGCGACGCGTTATGAGCTTGTAGATCTGCCGTTTTTGCCGCAGGATACCGTCACATGACGGCATACAAATTAAGCATTACAGTAGACGTTTAGCGTATGGCTGGGGGGTCAGTGGCTCCTCGGCCATCTTCAACATGTATTATCCACTGAAGCTAAAAGTTAGCTGCGGGTCAGCTAACTCATTCTGAACGGGTAGAACAAAAACAAACAAACAAACAAACAAAAAAGATTCTCTTTGTCTCAAAATGCCAGAATTCTCAGAACCGAGAAACTCCTCTCAATGTCAAAACCTTAACCTGCAACACTGTTGTTCCATTATAAAAGCTAGCCTTTTTTGTAGTTTCTCTTATTATGCATTTCTCCTCGTTTATGTATGGCGAAAATGTCTTTGGTCCGTGTGTGGTGGTCAGCCACCCTTTGTATTTCTCTGCAGAAGTTATATTTTGTGCTGTGTAAAATGCACTGGCTGCATTTGAACATGATGTCATGTTTTTTTGGTGTATGTATTTTTTTTAAATTTGATTTATTTGAAAAGCCAAAACCACATGGTCACCGCAGTTCGAGGATAACACAAGAAAGTCCTGAGACTTATTTCCGTTGAGGTCCTCTTACAATTAACAATCACTACGTTAAAAATACATTACAATACAAAACACATGTAACTACCGAAACACTACATAGACACACGTGACATATAATACAGATACAGTACACATTACACAACAATACAAAACACTAGTAACATTCCCAGTACATACATACCAACAATACATGAACACATGTAACATACACAGTACACAAACAAGTGCTACCTTATCTTTCCTAGTCTAAAGACCCTCTATAGGGGAACCTTTTCTAATAGACATGAGTTAGTTATTGTATTTAAAAGTCCTCAGATTGGTTGTCAGTTTGACACTGATTTCGAGGTCATTCCACTGTGTGGCTCCTATGTAAGTAAATGATTCCCTGCCTACTTTACTTTTAAAAGCCGGATGGCTCACATCTGCTACACTGGCTCTGGTGAAAAAATGGTGTACTTCGCTTCTCTGAGTAAAACATGTCTTTAAAAATATGCCATATATTATCTTATGAACCATGGTCAATCTGGCCATGGTTACCCTGGATTCTACTGGGAGCCAGTTGAGTTCTCTAAACTGGTTCCTACCTATATGGGATCTGGGTCCTAACCCTAGAATGACCCTGATCAGTCTATTCTGAGCTGACTGTAGCTTTGTTTTGAGGGATTTCATTAAGCCCTCGAACCAAGATGTACATGCAAAATCAAAATGGCACATAATAAGAGAATTGGCCACTACCTGTTTTGTCTCCCTATCCAAGTACCTTGCTGTCCTTGCCAGAAATGTAGTCAATCCGGAGACTTTGCTCAATACCTTGCTGGCCATATTTCGGCCATCTAGGTTACCCTCCCAGATACATCCCAGGTATTTCACCGATGATTTTGCTTCAATGTAGTCAGAATTTAATTTGACCTTGAAAACAGGGCTCTTTCCTAATTTGATTTTAGAGCCAAACAGAATTGATTCTGACTTCCCTGTGTGTAAAGATAACTTGTTATCTATAAGCCAGGAATTAACATTTGTGAATTCCTCACTCAGGGAACTCTCCAGTGTGGATTGTTCCTTATGGGACATCAGCAGAGCAGAATCATCGGCATACAAGAACAAATCACAGTTACAGGCATCTGCCATATCATTCACGTATACCAAAAACAGTGCTGGGCCTAGAATGCTTCCCTGAGGAACACCACATTTCATGATGCTTGAATCAGACAAAACACCATTCACCTCTACCCTCTGTTCGCGGTCCGTTAGGTAGGATTGAAACAATTTGCATGCTGCCCTGTCTGCCCCCAGGGCCTCAAGCTTTGTACTGTGCTGTGTAAAGCCTCATCAGGAAACAGACCCCTTGTTCTTTATCTAATGGGACTCTTGGCCTTGTGCTTAAAACGGAGGCGTGATGATAGTGTGTTGGTGATAATCAGTGGTGGACAATGGCTAAGTACACGTACTTGATTGAGTACTGTACTTGAGTACATCTTTGTTTTGAGTATTGAGTACTATCTGTACTTCACTACTTAGTTTTTTCCTCCCCACTACATTAGCCTACACTACGACAAATATTGTACTTTTGACTCCACTACATTGCTAGGAAGGAACCCCTGGGACCCAAACTTATAAAAGTACATTATGAATGAACCATTCAAGCCCTATACTTAAAAAATAGTGAACAGAATTGATCTACAAGCTCACACTGTGTAGTAATGTGGCGCTTTGTGAGCATGTAGATCGGCGATTTTCAAAATTTTCAGATTTTCTTTCCTTCTAAATTTCAATATAGCA
>NC_137608.1:50712614-50730114 GCF_963280865.1 Gymnoscopelus braueri | reverse complement strand
ACACTATGGAATTGGAAATAATAGAACATATTCATTTTGCATTGAATACACAGGGTGGCAACGGTATTTCATTAACTTAATAGCAAAATGGCCGCCATGTGAACATGGTCTTCGGAGACCACACCCCCTTGTCACCCCGCATAATAATACATATGTGCAGAGTTGACCAGTGGAGTGCTCCAGCATTTTATTTGGTTATTCCCTTCTAAAGTGACCAGATATTTTACTTTCTGATTCAAGTTGTCCCCCTTTCTTTCTTTCTTTCTTTCTTTCTTTCTTTCTTTCTTATGTTTCTCTTCAACAGAATCCGAATCATCTTTATTGTCAGATATCACAGGGTAAAGGTGAAAAGAAAATATGTTTTAGTGCAGCTCCATCGTTTTAGTTATTTTCAGAAAGAAAAGAAGACGGGGGAGGGTCAAGGAGAGAATAAAATATGAATTAAACAAAGATATTTACATACAGTATGTACATGAGGTTAGACATAAGGTGCATAAGGTACAGTATGTACATGAAGTTAGACATAAGGTGCATAAGGTACAGTACATGAGGAGACATAAGGTGCATACGCAGCAGTTATACTGTTCATGATATGTGCAATAATCCAGAGTCCAGACTGTCCTCTTTCCAGAAACAGATGATGTAACATCTTGGCTGATTCTTCTGAACTAGAGAACGAGTCCTCCTTCATTCTCTTTCAGACTCCAGAACTTCTCTTTCAGTAAACATCTGTTTATTCTGATCTGTTTATTCTCATCTGTTTATTACCATCTATTAAATTCAGTTCAGTTTTGATGAGTGATGATAAAGATTACAGCCACCCTCCTCATCCTCTCCTCTGTACTTCATGTCAAAGTGATCCCAGGAAGTAAGTAGAAGTGGGTGAAGTTATTTTTTGTGCAGCTCCATTGTTTTAGTTATTTTCAGAAAGAGAAAGAAAAGAAGACGGGGGGAGGGGCAAGGAGAGAATAAAAGATGAATTAAACAAAGATATTGACATAAAGTATGTACATGAGGAGACATAAGGTGCATAAGGTACAATAATGTACATTAGGAGACATAAGGTGCATAAGGTACAGTATATGCATGAGGTTAGACATAAGTTGCATAAGGTAGAGTGTGTACATGAGGAGACATAAGGTGAATAAGGTACAGTATGTACATGAGGAGACATAAGGTGCATAAGGTACAGTATAAACATGAGGTTAGACATAAGGTGCATAAGGTACAGTGTGTACATGAGGAGACATAAGGTGAATAAGGTACAGTATGTACATGAGGAGACATAAGGTGCATAAGGTACAGTATAAACATGAGGTTAGACATAAGGTGCATTAGGTACAGTATGTACATGAGGTTAGACATGAGGTGCATAAGGTTTATATTATTTAGGCCTACAGTATGTACATGAGGAGACATAAGGTGCATAAGGTACAGTATGTACATGAGGAGATATAAGGTGCATAAGCAGCAGCTATATACTGTTCATGATATGTGCAATAATCCAGACTGTCGTCTTCTTGGAAACAGATGATGTAACATCATATCTTTAATCTGATTGGCTGATTCTTCTGAACTAGAGAACAAGTCCTCCTTCAATCTCTTTCAGACTCCAGAACTTCTCTTTCAGTAAACATCTGTTTATTCTGATCTGTTTATTCTGATCTGTTTATTCTGATCTGTTTATTCTCATCTGTTTATTCTCATCTATTAAATTCAGTTCAGTTTTGATCAGTGATGATGAAGATTACAACCACCCTCCTCATCCTGTCCTCTGTACTTCATGTCAAAGCGATCCCAGGAAGTAAGTACATTATATTTGTTATTATATAATATACACATTTATATCTACTGTTATTATATAAAAACAAATATGAACATTGCAATATAAACAAATGACAAACACACACACACACACACGCACGCACGCACGCGCGCGCACGCACGCACGCACGCACACACACACACACACACACACACACACACACACACACACACACACACACACACACACACACACACACACACACACACACACACACACACACACACACACACACACCTTAAGAAGAAAAGCTAAGGCAGGTAAACAAGTAGTCTTGCGTGGCCAGACTGTTGCCCCCCACAATTTTCAAATGTTTCCGGTCATACAGTCTGGGACTCAGAAGCTCTGATCATGATTAAAATATAAACCGGATATGAAGCCTCCTCCCCTCTTCCGTTTCGTCTCTACAGTTGCGCAAATTTATCTTAATATAAATACAAATCATCTAAGTATATTTAACTTGCTGCTTAGCAGAAATGGAAATAAAATAATAAACTGTAAAGATATTTTAAAATATATTTTCGTAAACGGAAGTGCCAGCTTCCTCTCTCGGATTTTGGGAGTTGTATTTCCAGACTCTATACAGCATTCAGAGATTGTGGAATAGTTGTCTGGCTACGCGAGACTAGTAAACAAGTAACTAATTACATTTACTCAAGTACTGTACTCAAGTACAATTTTGAGGTAGTTATGCTTATCTTTAGGAGTATTTCCAATTTCCAATACTTTTACTTCTACTCCACTACATCTCACAGGCAAATATTGTACATTTACTCCACTACAATTATTTGAAATCTTTAGTTACTAGTTACTTTGCAGATAAATACATTTTAACATTATAAAAAATACATGAACAACTTTAGCCCTATTCTGTACCTTGGCTATTTGAAAATAGCAGATCTACAAGCTCACAACCCGTCGCATCGCGTGTTGTGAGCTTGTAGATCTGCTATTTAAAATGTTTTAGTACTTTTACTTTTGGTACTTTAAATACATTTTTATAGCAATACTTTTGTACTTTCACTCAAGTCAATTTTTAATGATTGACTTTTACTTGTAATAGAGTACTTCTAAATTGCAGTATTGATACTTTTACTTCGGTCGAATATTTGAGTACTTTTTCCACCACTGCAAACATGATTGTTTAACATGATGATTATGTGTTATTGTCACTGTGAAGAAGTTTGTTGTTGAATTTAATGTCATCTTTGTTTTATTTCCAGTGTTCCATGAGGACATTCTTGTCCTTGGCTGTTCAGACACAGTTAAAGACCCATATAAAGAGTACATGTTTACACTGGATGGTGAAGTGATGATGTACGCAGACTTCAACAAAGGGAAGGTGGTGGAGCCTCAGCCTCCGTTTGTAGATCATATCACCTACGGTGCAGACACTTATGGAACAGCTTTGAATCTGCAGGCGTTCTGCAAACACAACCTGGACACCATTCGCACTGCCTTGAAGAAACCACCAGTGAAAGGTACATGAATACTATGAACACAATAGTTATTAACTAACACAGTTGAATATATTTAACATTAATGAAAATGTGTAAACATGTATATTAAGCATTTATGGTGACATATATTCTAAATAATATGTATTTCTAGTAAACCTGAATATCTGCTCAAGGTGCTTATTTTTTTTTTACAAATCTTTGCATTAGTATCTGCTCTGTACAGCCTGAGCTGTAGGTGAGGTGTAGATGGTATAACTATGTACATGCAGTGGTGTGTTCTACTTCTACCGTGTTACACTAAATACGCAGTATACTGTGCACATTTTCTTTTTAAAGCGTATAGCATCCAAAAAGCGTCTGAGGAAGCGTATCCAGTGTTGATTTGGTGAATCTATCCCTGGTGGGACACTATTTTAAAGACGTCACGCGCACGTGGCTTAACGCCTACACTACAGGTCACACAATGGACAATTGATATGCATCTAGGCTCATTCCTATGTTAATTCACCTGGTGTGACACCCGGCAGTCGGCAGCCTTTGTTGAGGTGTGAACTTAAGGGTTGTTTTAATCGATGCATGTGCACGTGCGTGCTCCTGCTCAAAAGACTGGTGGGACGGCGTGTCCCACCAGCTACAGACACGATCCTGTATCCGTATCCACTTATACTGTATGTTGGTTTGTTTACTGTTGAGTGAGAAAACAATGTTACCTATTAAAGGAGTAGTTCACCCAAAAAATTACTTATTTTCTATCAATTGCACACCCCATGAAGTATTGAATTCATGATTTTTTAAACGTTTTTGTCGCATTCCTAAGCTAATAATTTGATACCTGTCTCCTATCGGCTAATGTATCCGGTAGGAGACACAAAGTAGATTATTTGTGTCTCCTACCGGAAATACACCCAGTCATCAAATTATTGGCTTAGGAATGCGACAAAAACAAAAACAAATCCATGAATTCAAGGCTTCATGGGGTGTGCAATTGATAGAAAATAAGTCATTTTTTGGGTGAACTCCTCCTTTAAGCTAATCATCTGGGGACCCCCAAAAAAAGTTATCTGGGGACCCCCCAGAAGTCAATGCACTCATTCAATTATTTGAATTGAATGATGATTTATTTGATACATTTGGGGGTTATATAAAATATTGCAATTTAAATTCAAAAGCAACAGTTTAGTGTTTTAGTTTAGGTTTGCAATGCAGGCTTTAATTACAGTATAAATAATGACCTTTATTTGTTTAATATAACTCAGCTGATTGTTATAATGATTGATCTGGTATCCTATAGTTTCTTTGAGGCTCTACATTGTTCTCTCTACTCTCTACTTATGTGACTATTTACCTTGTTTGCTGACTAGAGTCAGTGGTGGGAAAAGTACTCAAATGTTTTCAAAATGTTTTTATCCCGCGATTTTTGTAACCCATTTTTTTCACCCGGTGCCAATTTCCTAAGTGATCCTGGGCGCTATACCAGCCCTACACCAGCACTACACCAGTCCCCCACAGTAGGGAGGCCAGGGCCGAGCTCATGCTTCCTTCAATGCATGAGAGCCAACTGACCTTCTTGTCACCTGACAGGGGGGAGTTTCCCTGGTTGGACGTAGCGCGTGGAAGGAACACGTTATTCCAACCAGTTCCCTTCCCCTCCATCAGGCGCCCCGGCTGTCATGGGGGAGGCGGTATAGTGACCAGGATTACTACATTTTTTTGTGAGGGTATTAACTACCCTAGGAGACACGGGGAGAACATGCAAACTCCACACAGAGAGGCCCTTCATAATAGTAATCAAATGTTTTACTTAAGTAAAAGTAACGATGCTGCAATCTAGAAGTACTCTGTTACAAGTAAAAGTCCGGAATTCAAAATTGACTTGAATAAAAGTACAAAAGTTTTGGCATCAAAATGTACTTAAAGTACCAAAAGTAAAAGTGCTAAAATGTTTGAAAATAGCAGATCTACAAGCTCGTAGCACGGCACTCGGTGGCGCGCTATGAGCTTGTAGATCTGCTATTTTCAAATAGCCTAGGTATAAAAAATGGGTTATCCTGGAAATACATGATGGGGTCTGACAGACAGACAGACAGACAGACAGACAGACAGACAGACAGACAGACAGGCAGACAGACAGACAGACAGACAGAGTCCTTGTTTACTCAGCCACGCTAGACAACTGGACACATAGAGAAACAAAAATTAACTGGTAGCTCAATCACATTGTATTTAAGATATTCAATATACATGCAAAACATTTTGATGCCAGATTTCACATCCTGAACCTATTTTAGACGTTATGTTATATTTGACCGATAGGGGGCAGTTAGCCTAGTGTTGATATTATACAGATGATGATAAAACTGAACATTAATTACATTTTTAATTGTCTATTTCCAGATGGATATGTGTATTTTGAGGCTTTCCGATGTGTGTTTAACTCCAGTGAGCTGAAGGACATACAGTACATATGGTCATCTAATTTCGATGGTGATGAGATCTCCAGGTGGGACAGTAGAGTAGATCAGTATGTTGGATACACTGAATTTGGTGTGAAGAACGCAGAGCGCCTCAATAAAGATCCTAGACAACTGGCTGGGATGAGAGCAGACCGAGAGGCAATCTGCAAACACAACACTGAGATCGACTACTCCAATGTTCTGAACAAGAGAGGTGAGCTGATCTCAGAGCAGCACTCAACACTCATCACCTCATAAACTATAACATGAAATCACATGATTCTATTCAGAGATGATTAATGGTGTTAATATTGATCTGTTAATGATTATAAAACATTACTTAATCTGCTGAGAAACATTTCAGATCCTATTAAACACTTAAAGGAGTAGTTCACCCCAAAAATGACTTATTTTCTATCAATTAAACACCCCATGAAGCCTTGAATTCATGGAGATTTTTTAGTTTTTGTCTCATTCCTAAGACAATAATTTGATTACCGGTGTAAAGATGATAATGTATCCGGTAGGAGACTCAAAGGAGACTCTTTGAGTCTCCTTTGAGGAGAGACCGCCGGTCATCAAATTTACACTCTATCCTAACACGCTGTCACTTAGTGGAAATAGCAGATCTACAAGCTCACAACATGTGGTGTCATCATCATACACAGAGTATAGATGAAACATTTAGATCTATTTCTGAGTGTTCTTTCACCCTCATATAATGACCTGCCTAAAATAGATTTTTAGAGTTTTTTAATTAACTTTAAAAAGAACCATGCAGGCTAAAACACACCTCTATACAATTCATTTCACCACCTGATTTTATATTTAAAACATTTTCTTCACTAGTTTGTTTTGTATGTTTTTAATCACTTTAGTAATATTCTACAGGATTATGTGTATTGTTTTGTTTGTTTCTACTCTTGTTCATTCGAACTGTTTTCATTAAATGATATTGATTTGTTTGTTTATGTAAAGCACTGTGTAACTATTATGAATTATTTAATATGTTTAAATTACATTATATAAATGCATTCTACTTTGTAGATAACTGTAGACTATTATAGCATCTACAATACTCTATTAAATGTTATTCTATGGTGCCATCTGGTGGCCAAACACTGACACTTACAATTACAATGTAGGCATTTATCAGAAGCTCTTAATCCAGAGTGATTTACAGTAAGTAAGGAAAACACAAGGTAATACATCAAATGTATAGAAATAGTATTCTAGGATCATAGGTAAACCAATAACCTATCATCAGTCTAAACAGTATAATATCAAACAAAAAAATGATCTGTACATTGAAACTATCCAAACTATAGGATACCAGGTCTACAATGAGCCTGGCATCTGTCTACAACATGATATCTAAATTACATTTTAACCTTTGCATAAGCCTCCAAGGTCATCAAGGCTAGGTCTAGTGCTACAGTCTTCAGATTATGGTGGTAGATTGGGAGTGAGTATGCAGCTCTAACTGCAATGGGGAGTTTGTTCCACCGTTTGGGAGCCAGAAGGGAGAAGAGTTTAAGACGTGTGGAGCGTTGTCTAGGGTGTTTTAGAGAAGGGGGAAGAGTCTGGCACATGTGGAGCGTTGTCCAGGGTGTTTTAGGGCGGTTTCAGACTGGGTTCGTTTGAATCAAACCGTTCCCGAGTACGCTTGGCTGGCCAGCATTCACACTGGCCAAGATTCTAACGCACTCGAGACCATTTTCATTGAACAGTAATGGTAAATATGTGCCTCATGGGGGCGCTGTTGACTATGGGGCTTTGGGAGAGCGAATGTCATTCACAGAAGAAAAGTCACTCTAGAGTGAATAATAAAGTTTGACTGTGTTCCTGACGTTGTCTTGAGTTATAATAACAACAGATCAACAATACACAACCAAAGCAGTGTGTGCACTGGTCTATGAAACCTCGAAATGTAACGTCGCCTGTTAATATGATATTGGCGTCACGGACGCAGCCTTGGTGTGACGTCACAGACTAATCCTTGGTGTATTTATCCTTATAAATACGTTCGCCACACATGTGTTTTTTGTTTATTATTTTTCACGGCTCGCGCTACTCAAACACTAGCAGGATTATTATTTCTTGTCAACATTCAAGTAGAACTATGAGAAGGTATAACCCAGCTAAAATAATGTGTCATTATAAAAAATATATAAATGATATATGATTAGCAGTCCACTTCCTTCTCTTGGAACGAATGGATTCACACTGCCGCGTTCCGTTCCCGACTCCGCAGACTACTCCGCAGACTACCTCCCAAGGTGGTTTCGGGTACGGTACGGTGATGCGTTACGGGGAACGGTTCGCTACGTTCACACTACCACAACATCTGCCATGTGGTCCGGGGTGCGCACCCGGGACCATAGTGTGAAAGCGCCCTGAGGGAAGGCTGTAGAGTCTAGGACTTGTGGAGCGTTGTCCAGTGTGTTTTAGAGAAGGGAGAAGAGTCTAGGACGTGTGGAGCGTTGTCCAGTGTGTTTTAGAGAAGGGAGAAGAGTCTAGGGAATGTGGAGCGTTGTCCAGTGTGTTTTAGAGAAGGGAGAAGAGTCTAGGGCGTGTGGAGCGTTGTCCAGTGTGTTTTAGAGAAGGAAGAAGAGTCTAGGGAATGTGGAGCGTTGTCCAGTGTGTTTTAGAGAAGGAAGAAGAGTCTCGGACGTGTGGAGCATTGACCAGGGTGTTTGAAGACCAAGCATGTTGCGGCTTTCTGGATCATTTGGATCTCATTTGGATGATATACAATTGTTAATTATAATTACATGTTCCTTTGACTGGTATATAATAATAAATAGAATAATAATAATAATAATCATCATCATCTTTTTTAGGAGTGGAGCCCAAAGTGAGACTGAAGTCAGAGACTCCCCCTCGTCGTGGTGAACACACTCACATGCTGAGGTGCAGCAGCTACGACTTCTATCCTAAAGTGATCCTGGTGACCTGGTGGATAGGTCAAGAACCTTTGACCTCTGGTCTCTCCTCTACTGATGAGCTGTCTGTTGGAGACTGGTACTACCAGTACCACTCCTACCTGGAGTACACACCCAGGTACACACCTAACAGACACCTATACATAGAAATACACAACTAATAGACACCTCTACTGGTACTACCTGTGTGTGTGTGTGTGTGTGTGTGTGTGTGTGTGTGTGTGTGTGTGTGTGTGTGTTACAGATCAGGAGAGAAGATCACATGCATGGTGGAACATCCCAGCCTGACCGCGCCTATCAAGATGGACTGGGGTCAGTTACTGTAATCTAGTGTAATCTACTGTCAAAATAGCAGATATAAAAGCTCAAAGAGAGGTACCGAGTGCCGCACTATGAGCTTGTAGATCTGCTATTTTTGAAAAATCGTGAACATTTGTGCAAATCTTTGAATATATATATTTTTGTAACATGTCAAATGTCTCTCAACATTATGTCTTAATTATTTGGGGGAAAAAAACAATTGTTGCTATATTAGTGGTGCTCAAACTTTTTCTTGTCAAGACCCCCAAAATTATGTTTTTGGCCACTGAGCCCCATCAAAATATGTTGTTCCAGGGACCCCCCAGAAGCAAATATTGGAGTTAAAAAATGTTGTTTAAAAAAAAAGAAATCTAAATTATATTCAAACATTTGCACAAATGTTCAATATCTTTTTTTTAATAGCAGATCTACAAGCTCATAGCGTGCCGCGCTATGAGCTTATTGATTTGATTAAAACAGTTAAAAGACCAGATTGATTTGATAAAAACAGATAAAATACCAGATCGATTTGATGAAAGCTTATTAAAGACCAGATTGATTTGATAAAAGCAGATCAAAGACCAGATTGATTTGATAAAAAAAGACAAAACACCAGATTGATTTGATAAAAACAGATCAAAGAGTCATCATGGTTTTATCAATGTGAAAACAAGACAGTTTTCTAAGACAGAACAAGCACTGATTTTTTACAAATTGCCTCACAGCTCTAAGTCTATGACTCTGTCCCAAGATACTTTCTGCACATTCCACAGCCTGGTTTATAATCATCATAGTAAAAGGTTGATTTATGTCTTCTAAAATCTATCATCATATCCTTTGTTTTCAACTTGGTGTCTGTATTTAGCTCTAAGAAGGACATGTCACATCAGGTGACAAACTTCTCAAGGACTGGACCAATAGGGTTGGACTCATTATTACTGAACAGACTCACAATGACTGTGTCGTCTGTTTATTGTTTATTGTGTTTGGTTGTTGTAGTTTATTGTCACATGACTCCATGTCAGAGTCAGTGAAGAACAAGGTGTATTCTACTGTAATGATATATGATATGATATGATATGATATGATATGATATTTGTATTGTCAGATGACTCCATGCCAGAGTCAGTGAAGAACAAGGTGGCCATGGGAGCATCAGGTCTGGTTCTGGGTCTGGTCTTGTTCCTGTCTGGATTAATCTACTACCAGTGGAAGAAACGAGGTGATTAGCATGTTTAATTAACATGTTTAATTAATAAATAGTACCAGTGGAAGAAACAAGGTGATTAGCATGTTTAATTAACATGTTCAATTAATGTTTAATTGCAACCCTAATGTTATTGTGTTATTGTGTTATTGTATGCACATTTATGCATTTAATGGAGAAATACACACATAGTATATAGGACTGAGGTGATTATTTATCTTTCCGTTTTTCAGCTCCACTGTTGTGTTTCTATCCGTTCCTTCCCCCCTGGGATCTGGGCCCCTGATCATGAATGGTTTGAAGTTCAGATGTTAGATTTTGGCTTTAATTTGCTTGGTTTGAATGGAATGTCTCAATATCAATAAAGGAATGAGAAAACATAATTGTGCCTCATGTTCTCTTACATTTCACTGCAGGTGGGTTGCCAATTTCAGCCAATCAAGAGAGAGTGCCCATTCACAATATAGAGCTATTTAACACTGTTACTGAACAAACACTCTATAGTAATGATTACTATCACAATATAGAGCTATTTAACACTATTACTGAATAAATACTCTATAACAATGATTACTATCACAATATAGAGCTATTTAACACTGTTACTGAATAAATACTCTATAACAATGATTACTATCACAATATAGAGCTATTTAACACGGTTACTGAACAAACACTCTATACATGTACGGGTTGTAAATGGAGAAAGTGCCAAAACCAGGTTGAAATTCCGCCATGACGCTCGTGACAGACAAGCGTCATGTGAACCATGGCTAGCTTTTTTACATAAAGTCCCTCAGTTTGGCTGTTGCGATGTGACACTATTGTGAGCATGTACTGTATATCTGCTATTTTTGGTTTATTTTCTTTTTTGTGAAGTAGTGTTTCTTTTCCGATAATTTGTGAAACGTTTTTGGAATTTTTTTTGGACATTTTAGCCTATAGTAATGTCATAAATAGGGACATTTCTCTTTGAAGCAGAAGCTCCATAGTGTCCATAGGTAAATGTTTAAAGTGAAGAGCTGTTGACCTCTGGAGCACAAAGAACTTCAACTGATATAAAGTGTATAAAAAGAGTTTGAAATGACCATCAATGATCTAACACACACTGGTTACCAAACGTTTAGCTCAAGTTTGCCCGGGACCCAAACTAGTGAAAATAGCAGATCTACAAGCTCACCAACGCGGCACGAAGCGTTGGTGAGCTTGTAATATTCATTTTTATGTAGGAAATAAAACAAAGAGGGATAATTACTTGCGACCCATAAAAATTGGTCCGTGACACATGGGTCCCGACCATAGACTGTATAAAAGAATGGACAGCGTTACGCCCCTAGACTCTACAGAGCGTAAATGAAGCCCATTGGTCAGCTGTGTGCAATCCGCCATCTTTCAATATCGCGTCATATCCTGCAGAATGACACCAGACCATTATTGGTTGGGTAGCTTGTCAATCAAATCATCCCGCCCCTCCCAGAGCATAACCTACTTTATCGTCAATTTTAAAATAAATAGGACCATAGTTTACCAAAACACATATCATGATGATTGAAAGGAGACTTTAAACTAGCGACTGGAAGCATAGAGTATTTATGACCATTTTTATTAAGGTAAGAAAATCTAGTCTAAAGTTTGTCAAAAACCCATCCGCTTGCGTTAAAATAAATTGACACCCTCAGGGGTAAAACAGCGAAACTACAGGCCATTCATATGAACTGTCTCTTCCGTATTGGCGTCAATGTAAAAATCTCAGGCTGGCCCCTTGTTCCAGACTCCTGACCCACTGTTTGGGAACCAGTGATCTCTAACCCTGGTGGGCCGTGAGGAGATTACAAGTGGGCCCCCAAATAACAGAACACTTAAGATACAGTAACAGATGGGAGGCCTGTGAACGCTTTCCATACGTTCAAGTGCATTTATAAAGAGCTTTTATCCAAAGCTCTTTACATTATGCATTACATTCACCCATTCACACACACATTCATACACCGATGGAGGAGGAAACCATGCAAGGCACCAACCTGCTCATCAGGAGCAATTAGGGGTTCAGTGTCTTGCTCAAGGACACTTTAACACTAACTCTGGGGGAGCCCGGGATCGAACTGGGAACCTTGAGGTTCCCATCCGGCCGCTCTAGCGGCCACTCTACCCCCTGAGCCACTGCCACCCCTAGGTCCTGGGCCCTGATCCAGACAACATGGGGAACCACTGCATAATGTGTTCTGTATAATGTGTCATGAAGTTAGCCCGGAATGGCTGATGTACAATTTACGGTACAGTTCTGTTGTAATTATATGTAAAGTAACTTGAAGTAAGTGGAAATAACATTAAATAAAGGCCTAATAAAGAACACATTTGTTCTAACGAAACCCTTACAGTAGACTAATAGTAGCCTAACATCACATCGTGTAGTTAGTAGTTGTGGGGTTGTAATGTGACGGTCAAGTAAGTGGAAATAACACAACATTAGGCATTATAAAGAACATGTATTTATTATTAGGCTTTGTTAGGTCTTATTAGGCTTTGTTAGCCTCTAGGAATTATGTTCCATAATTAGAGTATAACTGTGTTTGTTTCTGTCTAATAGCAGAGAACACCATTTCTAATAACGCCTTTTGTTACGTTTCATTCAATTTCTAATTAGAACATAATTAAGGGATAATTGTGGAAAATAAGGGTATAACAACGTTTGTTTCTTTCTAATAAAAAACATTATTGCTAATAAGAAACACATTATTTGTAATAACGGCTTATTATGTCAAATTAGTGTACCGTAAATTGTGCTGCGACCCTAATTTGTATGAGAGGGAGAGTTTATCACAAAATATAATAATATACAGAAGAGTGAAATAGTGATGTTGGTTTCTAAATGTGTTTTTATATGCAATTTATTAGGTTCAAGTCACAGTACATAATGTATCAGAATCACTTCTGCTCAGACAGAACCTCATTTTTTTTACATTTAACATTCATAACACCGTCAACAAATACCGCAACACAAACAAAAACAAAACCAAACAAAATTAAAACACAAAGAATAAAGAAAACATAATACCGGTACAGGGTCCGCCAACACCCCTCTTCACATTGACCACAGAGTACTCAACCTGGAAGTGAGTGGTTGCCACATCTTTAAAAAGCCTTTGTAATTATCATGTGGTTTCTAAATGTGTTAATAGTCCTGCAGCAATGAATTGTTGGAAGGACTGTGGAATGATTGGTGATCATTCACATATATTTTTGGACTGTCCAAACATTATTTCATTTTGGGGTCAAAGGAATAGACACAAGTTGGGGAATTGATCTACCATTGTACCCGATCGATTGTTCTTGCCTGGTGTGGTTTCCTGATGACCTATGTAATGGAAATCAGAAGTATATTTACACATACTTTTGATGACTGCAAGCAAAATAATGACAATTAATAGGAGGAAGCCGAACTTTAATGGACACACAGAGCAGGCGTACTTGTTCTCTGATTGAGTTTTGAAAACCAGTTCCCTTTTATGTCATTTTCCTTTAACAGTCCATTTTTATCACTGGGTATACCGTATCTGTTAGATTGAATATGCTCAAATGGAACCGAGTTATCTTGGTCTGAAAAAGAAAAAAAAAGAAAAGAGGGTGCTGTAAAAGACTGTACTTACCAACACAGATCCATCTGCGTTCGTATCCTTTGGGTCAAAGGTCATGGTGGTTCCATAAAAGATGTTTCTTGCCTGTGTAGGGCCATATAATATGTATATAAATAACATGATTATTCAATTAATTGAAAAAGTAGTTGCAGGAATACTTGCCTGAGCTCCACAGAGCAACAGCAACAGGAGAGGTGATGAAGAGAGACACATGGTCTACAGAGTGAACCGCAAGCAGAGACTAAAAGGTTTTATATACAACGCACACACACAGCTTGCATAACGCCTTCAGCATGGTGGGAGATCGTATCATTGTCTTTGTAGGATGATACAATCTGCCATCATGTCACAGCAGTCACACATTATCTGGAATGCATCCTTCTAACAACACAGGTCGCGCTATTTGCATATTAAAACAGATTTGAAATGTCAAACGTATCAAGCCTCGCCTCTGACGGTTTTAAATATAGTTCATTATGCAACACGTGTGTTTTCCGCACTCAGATCCATCTTATGGAGGCCATCACCCCTGCCCGCCCACACACACACACACACACACACACACACACACACGCACACACACGCACAAACACAAACACAAACACAAACACACACACACACACACACACACACACACACACACACACACACACACACACACCCACACACAGGGAGGGGAGGAAGGTTTGGCGCTGCGTGAGGTAGCTGCCTGTTCCAGCTGCTTGTTTTTAGCGTGTTTTTATTGTTTTACTGTCTAGTTTTAGCTTTGGTGTTAGCAGTATAGTTGTAGTTGTCTCGTTTGTGTTACGTGTTTGTTAGTTTGTGGACACTTTAACACATAATGACCAAATCGGGGACCACATACACAAGGGACCAGCTGGTTGCCCTGAGAAAACCTCACCTGCTATACCAACGGAGGAAGCTGGACCTACCGGCCGAACTCAGGCGGAGATCTCGGGGCTGCAGAGCGGGGTCGAGGCGACGAGCAAACAGACAGAGTTTCAGACCGTGTCTGCCGTCCATTGTCATGGGGAATGTCAGGTCACTCAAGGCGCCGGGAAGGATGGATGAGCTGGCGGAGCTGGCTAAATCCCACTCGGAATACCGTGAGTGTAGCCTGATGATCTTCACGGAGACATGGTTGCATGATCTTGTACCGGACTCTGTGGTGTCCGTGAATGGATTCCTGACTGTGCGATCGGACCGTGACACAAAGCTGTGCCACAAGAGTACAGGCGGCGGGCTCGCGGTGATGATCAATAACAAGTGGTGTAATCCTGGGCACATCACAGTAAAGGAGCGAATCTGGAACCCGAACATTGAACTGATGATTATTGGTATGCGCCCCTATTATTTGCCACGTGAATATTCCCATGTTCTCGTGTTTGTTGTTTACATCCAGCCCTCAGCGAATGCGGAAGTCGCGTGTGACGTCATTCACTCCGTTATCGCGAGATCTCAGACAGAGCATCCCAGTGCATTCATTGCAGTGTCAGGGGACTTCAACCATGTATCACTCTCAAGGACCCTGCCCACTTTCTATCAGTTTGTGAGCTGCAGTACAAGAGAGGACAGGACACTGGATCTATTCTATGCAAATGTTAGGGATGCATATAAATGCTCAGCACTGCCAAAGCTGGGTGGATCGGACCACAACCTGGTTCACCTCACATCCCTGTACAAGCCCATGGTAAAACAACTGCCAGTGACCACTAGGACAGTGCAAAAGTGGACACCTGAGGCAAATGAGGTACTGAAGGGACGTTTTGAGGCTACAGACTGGGGAGTGTTCTATGATTCATACAGTGAGGACATTGATGGATTAACAGACTGTATTACGGACTATATACAATCCTGTGTGGATGATGTTGTACCCGCCAAAACTGTACGTTGTTTTTCGAATAACAAACCCTGGGTCACTGGAGACTTGAAGGGCCTTCTCAACCAAAAGAAGAGAGCCTTTAAGGCCGGTGACAGGGCGGAATTGAAGCGGGTACAAGCGGAGTTGAAAAAGAGGATTAGTGAGGCAAAAGACACCTACAAGAGGAAGGTAGAGGAGAGACTGGCACAGAATCATGTGCGGGAGGTATGGAAAGGTCTTAAGAACATGTCCGGCCACAAGCAATCTACCGGCCGATCAGTGGAGGGCAACCTGGATAAAGCCAATGAGTTCAATCTGTTTTTCAATAGGTTTGATATAAATGGGCCCCAGGCAAACCCCCCCCTTAGCTCTCCAGCTCATACCCCAGCACAACACATGCTGCCACTCCCCCCCTCTGCCTCCCCCCCTTGTCTCCTCCCCACCATGCAGGACTGACTGTGACCTCTGAGCAGGTGAAGAAGGAACTGGAGAGGTTACACCAGGGCAAGTCTGCAGGACCGGACGGCATCAGTCCTAGGGTGCTTAGGACGTGTGCAGAACAGCTGGCACCTGTGTTCAAGCATCTCTTCAACCTCTCGCTGAGACTGAGGAAGGTGCCGGAGCGGTGGAAAACATCCTGCATTGTTCCAGTACCTAAAGGAGTGCGGCCTAGTACTCTGAATGACTACAGGCCAGTGGTACTGACCTCTCACGTCATGAAGACCTTCGAGAGACTAATTCTGCAGCACCTACGGCCTCTGGTGAGTGACTCCCTGGACCCTCTACAGTTCGCTTACCGTGCCAAGGTTGGAGTGGAGGATGCCATCATCTGCATGCTGCAGAAGGCGTACTCTCACATGGAGAAGAAGGGGAGCACGGTGAGGATCATGTTCTTCGACTTCTCCAGTGCGTTTAACACCATCCAGCCTCCCCTGCTTGCTGAGAAGCTTACAGCCATGCAAGTGGACCACAACATGGTGGCCTGGATTACAAACTATCTCACCCTGAGGCCACAATATGTCCGGCTACAAGGCTGCTAGTCCCGGGTGGAAATGGGTAGCACCGGAGTTCCTCAGGGAACAGTGCTGTCACCCTTTCTGTTTACCATCTACACTTCCGACTTCAGCTTCAGATCTGGAACATGCCATCTCCAGAAGTCCTCAGATGACTCCTCTATTGTGGGTTGCATCACTGAGGACAATGATGAGGAGTACAGAGGTGTGGTGGAGAACTTCACCAAATGGGCTGAACATAACCACCTTCTGCTGAACACAAAGAAGACAAAAGAGCTGGTGATCGACGCCAGACGGAGCAAGAGGAGGACCCCAGTACCCATCACCATCCAGGGGGAAGAGGTGGAGATCGTGGACTCCTACAAATTCCTGGGCGTCCACCTGAACAAGGATCTGGACTGGAAGAACAATACAGATGCTGTCTACAAAAAGGGACAGGGCAGACTGTACCTCCTGAGGAGGCTCAAGTCCTTCAATGTGTGTAGTAGGCTATTGTTTTATAAATCTGTTGTAGCCAGCATTTTATTTTATGCAGTGGTATGCTGGGGTGGGGGCATCAAGGCTAGGGAGCTAAACAGGCTCAACAAAATCATAAAGAAGGCCAGCTCTGTGGTTGGCCTCCGCATGGAAGGGCTGCAGTCGGTTGCAGAGAGGAGGATCAGGGACAAACTAAATTCCATCCTGGCTAACCCCTCCCATCCACTCTATGGCGAGCTGCAGGATAGGGTGAGCACCTTCAGCCAGAGGCTCACTCTCCCCCCGAACATGCACACTGAGCGGTACAGACTCTCATTCATGCCA
>NC_137608.1:50702614-50710114 GCF_963280865.1 Gymnoscopelus braueri | reverse complement strand
ATTGTATGACTATGAATAAATTAGGCTTAAACATTCTATGTTAAGAGTGGGATGGGGTCTCAACCCCTACACAGAGATGTGTTCAAAGTGCACACTGCATTTCTGGTGTAGCGTTTTGGTGAAGTTAATGATCAAAAGGTAAATCTTTACACGGTTGAAAATACAAAATAAAAAACACAGGGTGAAATGTGTGGACTTTTAAAAGTCATGAAGAAGAAATACTGCATGGCACTTAATATTGGCAGCTGTTTAGGAAAACAACATGGTTGCTCGCACATCGTTAACAATATCGGTCAAGAACAAATTAAGGCTTGAAGTATACATTTGCGAAACATAAATGTGAGGGAAGGATAAACGGAAGATATGACGTAATTGCACTTGAATAGATATCATTTGTAATATATATATCAATCCTTTCCTTGGCCTCGGGCAAAACCAATACTCTGTGGGGTGCTATAATACTTTCATAGTGGTCATGTTATGCCTCATGTAAACTCTGTTGCATGACAGTGTCACTTGTTAACTCTTAGGTCTGTTGTCGGCAAGAGAGAGCATCATGCGTGGGAGTCTAACCTCGCTGTCGGTCAGAAAACTTGTATCTCTGTATTTCAACATTTTAGAATTTCAAATCAATTCCTACTTCGTCGTTCAAGAGTGTCACACAAAAATGGCGAAAATAGCCAATCTACAGTATAAGCTCACAACGCTTCACAACGCTTGTAGATCGGCTAGTTTCACCATTTACGAAAACATTTGAATGTGAAAGTGAACGTCTATTTGCGGGGTTTTATGAATGTTTAACCAATTAAAAGTATTAACAAGAGCTTGAGACTAATTCATAACCATTGGAACAACACAGGTTATTTTTCTTTCCGTTTCCTGAAAAGTAACGGTTTTGGACGTACAAGGTTTCCACCTGACGGCAACGATAGATTGAGCTTTACAGTATTGACATTTAAGCAGTGAAATAACATGGTGAACAATGGACAGTGTCTGAGCTACCTGTCCTTAGACGTGATGGACCATTCAAATGGAAAATACAAAAAAACTCTTGCAACTTTGATGTCATCGCTGCTGGGCATAAACCTTGTAATTCATATTTAATCTTTTTATGTTTTTTTTTGTAAATTAACGCCCTACTTCTTCGTATGACAGTGTAGTGCAAAAGTAGCAAAAATAGCCAATCTGCAAGTGTAAGATACTAGATTTTCACCTACAATGTCATGCCCAAAATATAGGCAGGCCACATTGAAAGTGTTTAAGTGTGTCTGTGGTAAGAGCTTGTGACTAAAAAATAACTACACCAGATCCATTGGAACACAGGTTCTTTTTTTTTTCATGTCCTGAAAATTAACTGTTTTGGATTTACACCCGACATTGACTGTATGACTCATAATTCAGTCAGATTGGACCTGCATGGCTGCACATCACATGCCGTTATTCCCTTTTCCCCCTTTAGACTGAGTATAAAAATACATTAAAACAACATCTCATTCCGTAAGTACAAACTTTCTTTTACAAAATACCTTTCATTTAAAAAAGAAAAAATGTTGATTTTTTTTCTCTCTCCAACATCCTGGCCAGTGTGGAGACATGAAGTACAGTAGTAGTAGAGTGGCGTGTATGCTATTCCCAAGACGAAACCACAAAGAAACCATGCCCCGCATCGCTGCGATCAACACGGAGGGAGCGCTTATTTTGGTTCACGTGATAACCTGTGATAACCTGGGCCGCCACCGCTGCTGGCGCTGGTGGTGGCGGCCCAGCTCGTAGGTGAGCGAGCGCTGGATCCTGGGGCCGATCACGTAGATCACCTGCAGGTACCACTGGTGGCCCGCCTCCACCTGGCCATCGGAATCGGGAATCAAACGTTATTGTCATATCACGGGTTTAAAGAGGAAAAGATGAAATTAGTTTTTTTGTGCGGGCGCCATCGTTTTTGTTGTTTTCAGGAGAAGAAAACGAAAAGAAGAGGGGGGGGGGGGGGGGGGGTAAAATGCAAGGAATAGGCAAACACATATAAGATATCTACATATAAACATACCATAATCCAGCTGGAACAGTATATACATTAGGTCACAGATAGGGAGGGTTCGATTTGTTAAAAAAAACTAAAAACGTTTTTTACATTAAAAAGAAATGATATTTTTTTAGTTTTTTGTCTCATTCCTAAGACAACAATTTGATGACCGGCAGCGGTTCCGGTAGGAGACACAACGACTCGTTGTGTCTCCTACCGGAAACGCTGCCTACCGGTCCGCTGGTCATCAAATTATTGTCTTAAGAATGAGACAAAAACTAAAATATATCCATGAATTCCATGGGGTGACTAATCCATTGAAACAAAGTTTTTGGGGGGTGAAGTGTCCCTTTAACTGCTTAAGTTGAAAAATTTGCCCAAAATAGGGATGCCAGATTTAATGTTCTAAACCAATAAGCCACAAGAGGCTGTGGTGCACCGTGATTTCACAATGGCTTGGAGGTGTAGGAAGCCTTATCTTATCTTATCTTCGGACCCTGTTATAAGACGGCGCAGTGATGTGACAGTGGCTGAGCAACACATTTACCTTGTAGAGGGCGTCGACCTTCATGGTGAAACCATCCACGCCAGGCATGGGCGCCATGGACTGCAGCTCAGGCATGTCAGAGGAGAAGTGAGCCTCAAAGGGAACGTCATGGAAGTATCTGTCACACACGTCTGGCTGTTTGCGATCCTGTGGAAGGAATCAGAGGACGACTAAATACTCAGAATACTCCAAATCTAGCATATTATTCTATACACTAATAATATACTAGTATTGGTAAGAAGGAGAAAAAAAAAGCAGGTGCGCTTCCTCTGGATGCTTTTTTGTTTAGGCAGCGGGTGCTCAGCTATAAATATAACTTGAATCAAATACCACCCAAGTCAGCCTTCCTCAGAGCAATTTTTATTTTATTTTTTATCTGCTCTGAAGAAGGCTGGCCGAAACGCGTAAGCGTTCCCAATAAATGAGAATGTGTATCTGACTTTAAACGATGCTGTCTTTTACATGAATATTGTACAATACTAGGGATGCACCGATATGGACATTCTTGTCCAATACCGATACCGATGTTTAAAATAACAATTTATGCCATAGCCGATACTGATACCGATATTTGTTTATTTAGTTTTTGGTGTTATTATTTTGTGCCAAGGAAACAAATAAATCTTCATTATAAGAAATAACTGTTCAGAATATGCAGAAACACAACATAATTGCCTCCTAACTTCTGTAACTTTAACAATTTTGTTTTGCCTATACCGATGTTGACTGATAGTGAAAAATATCGTCCGATACCGATATGTGGCCAATATATCGGTGCATCCCAATTTCTGACTAATAAAGTATTGAATGGATCAAATCAATGTGACCTGATGAAGAGGACCAGTGTGTGTTCCTCACATTAAGGCCAGAAGCACCAAAAAGAAACCAATTAACAATTATTTTAGACATGGGTTATAATTTAATTAAGATTGGGACAGCCCCACTTAATCCAAGACACAGCTTGGATCACATTAATTACAAAAATGAGGACCAGGATTATTTTTTTTAACAGAGAGGGAAATAATATAGTTTATGGGTCTGAGTCTGTGGAATAATGAGTCACTGTAATCAGTGACAGTGGTGGAAAGTAACCAATTACATGTACTCAATTACTCTACTTTCGCGGTATTTTTTACTTTACTGGAGTATTTCCAATGTTCAATACTTGTACTTCTACTCCACTACATCTCAGAGGAAAATATTGTATTTTTTACTCCACTACAATTATTTGAAAACTTAACTACTAGTTTCTTTGTAGATTTTGATTATTACAAAACACATTAACCACTTCAGCTCTATGTAGGCTATTTGAAAATAGCCGATCTACAAGCTCCAACTTGTCGCGGTGCAGCGCATTGTGAGCTTGTAGATCTAATATTTTTAAAATATTTGTAATACATTTTGAAAACTTGTGAAATGGGACGGTCTGCATAATGAGTACTTTTACTTACTTTTGGTAGTTTAAGTATGTTTTGACGCCAATACTTTTGTGCTTTGTAAATTTTGATTACCAGACTGTTACTTGTTTCTACATTGCAGTATTTACTTTTACTAAGTAAAACATTTTAGTACTTTTCCACCACTTATCAGTGAATATACAGCCTGGCAACAGGCAGCCTCCTCCACTCATCAGCTCTCAGGAGACATGTGTAATCCAGACAGAGCAGATAGTAATCACATCCTTTACTCTCTCTAGAGTTATAGACCTGTGAGGGTCCATCTGGACACTGACCTCCTGAGCATCTTAATCCATCAAGACCGGGAACGCATATTTTAAGATTTCTTGGGCTGTTCAAAAATAGCAGATCTACAAGCTCATGAGCTATGAGCTTGTCGATCTTTTGTTGATTTGTGCAAATCTTTGAATATAAGTATGTTTTAACGCCGATCTGTGCTTCTGGGGGTCCCTGGAACAACATATTTTGAGAAGGGGGTCCGCGGCCAAATACACATAATTTTGTGTGGTCGTTGACATGGAAAAGTTGGAGCACCACTGATATAGCAACACACTGTTAGGATTTAGAAAACAAATTTAGATTTGTATTTGGCCGTGGACGTGGAAGTGATAGGCACCAACCAATAGGACAGCTACGTCCTGTGTTCTCTCCACTGGGCGGGTTTGTCTCAATTCAGCAATTATGACGAACTCGATCCAGAACACGGCCCGGTCTAGAGGTTTCATGGGCTGGTCCCTGTGCAGCCTCGACAGCCTCTGCATGTTCTCCTTGTAGGAGGGCTCACGAAGGACCTCCTTCAACGCTTCCAGGAAGTTGTCTTCGTTTATTGTGCCGATATCGACTACCTTGGCTACGCCCTTTGCTTCCATCCTGTTCATGTTGTCTTCCTGGTCGGCCAGGATAGGCAGACCGACCAAAGGAACGCCATGGTAAATGGCCTCCTGGATTCCGTTGGTGCCTCCGTGGGCCACAAACACTCTGGTCTTGGGGTGGCCCAAGAGGTCCTTCTGGGGCAACCAGTCGACGACCAAGGTGTTGTTCCCCAGGGTTGACGGTCTCCCGCCGGTGTGCCTCCAGATCACCTTCTGCGGCAATCGGGCGAAGGCCGCCGCGATGGCCTCCGTAATGTCCTCGGGGACCTTTCCGATGAAGGAGCCCAGTGTCATCACGACGACCCCGTGTTCTCCGGAACTCTGGACAAAGTCCTCCAGATGTGGAGGGAGAGGCTCGGAGGGCTTGCACTGCCAACCTTGCATGTAGACGACGTTAGGCATGGTGAGGCGAGGGTATTCAAAGGTAAAGTCGCTTCTCATCAGCCAGATATCCGCCGCCTGGAAGAGCTCGATATAATTGACGTCGGGGCCGAAGTAACGGTGAACGAACGCTGTGTACAGGCTGTCTGACATATATGCATATTGAATGCGCGTAAAAATGTAGAAAAGTGCGTTTTTGATTAGTTGGGGAAATGTCATCTTGTCCGTCAGCATAGAATCGGGGACTGGGACATAGGAAAGGGGACAGGGGGCGATGAGATCGTGCGCCTCCCCTTGGACGGTCCACCTGGCACTGAGGACCAGAGGAAGACCGAGACGACGGGCCAACATCGGCCCTGGCCCCACCGGATCCGTCAAAACCATGTCATACTTAGCGTCCTGGAGACGCTTCATCATTTCACTGTCCTCAAAAACTATCTCCATCGTCTGAACTGAGGCTTTCAACATCTCATAGAAGTTGTTCACTAATTCCCATTCGCTTGCCATGCGAGCCCAAACCGAGGAACCGTCCCGCCTCAGGTTCACCATCCTCGCCACGATTGTTCCGAAGAACTCCTCGTCGCCCGCGCCGTGGAAGTCGACCGTGACGGTGTCGTAGTGAGGGGAGTCCGGCTTGATGTACCAGCTGTTTGAGGGCCTTATCACCGTGACCTCGTGGCCTCTGGAGTGCAGCTCTTCAACGATGACTTTCATGTTGATCCAAAGGCTTCCCTCGCCAGAGTACACCAGGACTTTCCCGCCGTCCACGAGCGGCGTGGAACAACACAGGAGTGTAGCAAACGCTATGAGCGTTAGCTGGCCCATCTCTGAGGAGAGAGATCACAATGATGAGCGAGAAGGCACAGAAGTTAACGTTTTGTAATGGATCACTGATTAACTAATACTGCACTTTACTCTCACTTCACACTAGATAACAGCGTGAGTGGGATAGAACCAATATATCGCCACTGTCGAGCAGAAACCTCTTATATCCATATTTTAAAGTTTTCCCCCGTATATTAACGCCAGTGGTGGAAAAAGTACTCAAATTCTTTACTTAAGTAAAAGTACCAATACTGCAATATAGACATACTCTGTTACAAGTAAAAGTCCAGAATTAAAAATGTACCTGAGTAAAAGTAGGCTACAAAAGTATTGGCATCAAAATGTACTTAAAGTACCAAAAGTAAAAGTACTAAAATGTTTGAAAATAGCAGATCTACAAGCTCACAACGATGTGACGCGTTGTGAGCTTGTAGATCGGCTATTTTCAAATAGCTTATGTATAAAATAAAGTGGCTAAAGTGGTTAATGTATGTTTTATAATGTCATAATTTCTATCTGAAAAGTAACGTGCGTGCGTGCGTGCGTGCGTGCGTGCAGGGCAGGGCAGTGTGTGTGTCTACCGTGCAGGGCATTGTTGAAAATGAGCATGTGTGCTCAGCTACGTTTACCCTGGGTAAATAAATAATAATAAAAAAAAAACTCCCAAAAAGTCGGTAATGTTGTAACACTGGAGCAAAGTCTTGTTTTTTTTCTTAAAAAAAAAAAGAAATATTAGTTTCACATTTAAAAACAAGACATTTGTTTGACAACAGAATAATAGTAGGTTGTGCAGGTGAGATTTATAAAACCCTGTGGGTGTGGGATTTATAAAGTTAATTTCACCTCATTTAACAACACATACAATAGAAATGGAAAATTAATCAGTAAAATCTAAAGCAAACATAAATTGTTTGGCAACAATAAGGTACTGTAAATAACCCAAACAATGTAAATGCAAACTCACTCACCAATAGTAATCCACAGCCCACAAACACTGTGCTTGACTTTCAGCGACATGCACTCACTGTGGAGTCCTGGTTCCCGCCTCTTTATACCAGTGTTGCCAGGTCTGCTTATTATAAGCGACTTTGGGCTTGTTTTTCTGTAAAGTTGCTTGTAAATATTGGTAGTTGCGGGTTGCGGTTTCTTTGGGGCTTGTCTAAATTGTACCGGTAGACTAGATGCTTATTTGGGCTTGTTTCCAATTTTTTCGGTCAAGGACCCCCAAATGTATGTGTATTTGTCCACAGACCCTCACCTGAAATTATACTTTGAGTGAGGGACAACAGTACTAGATTTGTGTTGTTAAAATGTTTTTTTCCTCAAGATCTTTTTGAAAATACCGTAGCCAATCTAAAAGCTCACAACCAATCTACAAGTTGTGAGCTTGTAGATCGT
>NC_137608.1:50680114-50695114 GCF_963280865.1 Gymnoscopelus braueri | reverse complement strand
TTTGTTGTTGAATTTAATTTCATCTTTGTTTTATTTCCAGTGTTCCATGAGGACATTCAACTCACTGGCTGTTCAGACACAGTTAAAGACCCATATAAAGAGTACATGTATGCACTGGATGGTGAAGTGGTGGCGTATGCAGACTTCAACAAAGGGAAGGTGGTGGAGCCTCAGCCTCCGTTTGTAGATCATATGACCTACGGTGCAGGAACTTATGGTCTAGCTTTGAATCAGCAGGCGCTCTGCAAACACAACCTGGACACCATTCGCACTGCCTTGAAGAAACCACCAGTGAAAGGTACATGAATACTATGAACACAATAGTTATTAACTAAAACGGTTGAATATATTTAACATTAATGAAAATGTTTAAACATGTATATTAAGCATTTATGGTGAAATATTTTCTAAATAATATGTATTTCTAGTAAACATGAATATGTGCTCAAGGTGATTGTTTTTTTTTTTTTTTTTTTTTACAAATCTATGCATTAGTATCTGCTCTGTACAGCCTGAGCTGTAGGTGAGGTGTAGATGGTACAACTATGTAGATGAAGTGGTGTGTTCTACCGTGTTACACTATATACGTAGTATACTGTGCAGATTTTTTTTTTTTAAAGCATATAGCATCCAAAAAGCGTCTGAGGAAGCGTATCCAGTGTTGATTTGGTGAATCTATCTCTGGTGGGACACTATTTTAAAGACGTCACGCGCACGTGGCTTAACACCTACACTACAGGTCACACAATGGACAATTGATATGCATCTAGGCTCATTCCTATGTTAATTCACCTGGTGTGACACCCGGCAGTCGGCAGCCTTTGTTGAGGTGTGAACTTAAGGGTTGTTTTAATCGATGCATGTGCGTGTGCGTGCTCCTGCTCAAAAGACTGGTGGGACGGCGTGTTACCGCGGCCCATGACCAATGACCACTGAGCGTATCTGATACACTTTACTTTATTTATTTGGATTTCAATTAAAAGACATATGAATCATGTCAAAATCCAAGATAATACGATTATACAACAGTTACCATCAAAATGTTCCTGTGATTCATGAATTAAATTACAGAGGTGAGTAACTAAGTACATGTATTCAAGTACAATTTTGAGGCATTTGTACTTACTCGAGTATTTCCAATTTCCAATACTTTTACTTCTACTCCACTACAGCTCAGAGGCAAATATTGTACTTTTACTCCACTACAATTATTTGAAAACTTTAGTTACTAGTTACTTTGTATATTTTGATTATTATTACAAAACATACAGTAACCACTTCAGCCCTATAGGCCATTTGAAAATAGCCGATCTACAAGCTCACAATGCGTCACTAATCACGATTTGATGCATTGTGAGCTTGTAGATCTGCTATATTCAAAAGATGTGTATACATTTCAAAACTTGTATAATGAGTATTTTTACTTTTGGTACTTTAAGTACATTGTTATGCAATACTTTTGTACTTTTACTCAAGTACATTTTGAGTTCCGGACTTTTAATTGTAAGGGCGCGCTCTCACCAAAAGTTGGCTGGCCGCTGTTAAACGCAGGTTGTGCGCGGCCACAGTTTTTTGCAGCCAGCGGATACAAAAAAAACGCTGTGACGCACCTGTCACTCACATTCAAGACCGTCCCCGTAGCCCGCACCGCCTGCTGCCTTGAGCACCATGGTGCTTCCTGAATCTACGCGACTTGTCCAGTGGAAGCATAAAACTGCTGGAGGCAGGAGGTGATTTTCTCCCTCTGTCCAATCGGGTGAGTGGAAGGCGGACCGTCCCAAGACTCAGGAAGCAACATGGTGCTCAAGGCAGCAGGCGGTAAGGGCTACGGGGACGGTCTTGAATGTGAGTGACAGGTGCGTCACAGCGTTTTTTTTAGAATCCGCTGGCTGCAAAAAACTGTGGCCGCGCACAACCTGCGTTTAACAGCGGCCAGCCAACTTTTGGTGAGAGCGCGCCCTAAGGGCACGCTCCCACCAAAACATGGTCGGCTAGCGTTAAACGCAGGTTGTGCGCGGCCACAGTTTTTTGCTGCCAGCGGATTCTAAAAAACGTGAGTGACGCGGCGCCTGTCACTCACTTTTAGGACCCTCCCCGTAGCCCGCACCGCCTGCTGCCTTGAGCACCAAGGTGCTTCCTGAGTCTTGGGACGGTCCGCCTTCGACTCACCCAATTGGACAGAGGGGGGAAATCAGCTCCTGCCTCCAGCAGTTTTCTGCTTCAAATGGACAAGTCGTCTAGAGCGGATAAACGCAAGGTCTGCGCGACATGCGGAAAGATCCGCTCTTGCGTGAATCCACGCATTTACATTGACAAAGCATTGGCAGATTCCGCCCCAGAAGTAAAATAAAAGTGCGGTGGGAGCGCGCCCAACAGAGTATTTCTCTATATTAACATTTGTGATACTTTTACTTAAGTAAAACGTTTGAGTACTTTTTCCACCACTGAAGGATGGTAGAGTGTGTTGTTAATGTTATTTTATGGTTGTTTAATTTATTGATTAATACAAATAAAGCTCATAGCGTGGCACCGGGTGCCGCGCTATGAGCTTGTAGATCTGCTCTCGGCTGGGGGTGGGCGTGGCTTATCACCTTGGGGGGTTGGTTTGAAGCTGTGGGTGTGGCCTATCACTTTGGGGTGGGGTGGGGGGGGGTTTAAAATAATAATCCTATCTCAACTGGGTGGGACCCCCCAAAACAATCCTATTTGAACTGGGGACCCCCAAAATAATCCTATTTGAACTGGGGACCCCCACAATAATCCTATTTGAACTGGGGACCTCCCAAAATAATCATATTTTTGTGTGCTTGTAGATCGGCTATTTTCACAACGTTTGCCTCTCTCTTATTCATTTGACAATTTGGCCAATTTGCTATTAAAAAGGTCTTAAAGTCATTAAATTGTCACTTTATAAATGTGCAGATATCCTGTATCCACTTATACTGTATGTTGGTTTGTTTACTGTTGAGTGAGAAAACAATGTTACCTATTAAGCTAATCTTCTGGGGACCCCTCAGAAGTCAATGCACTCATTCAATTATTTGAATTGAATGATGATTTATTTGATACACTTGGGGGTTATATAAAATATTGCATTTTAAATTCGAAAGCAACAGTTTAGTGTTTTCGTTTAGGTTTGCAATGCAGGCTTTAATTACAGTATAAATAATGACCTTTATTTGTTTAATATAACTCAGCTGATTGTTATAATGATTGACCTGGTATCCTATAGTTTCTTTGAGGCTCTACATTGTTCTCTCTACTCTCTACTTATGTGACTATTTACCTTGTTTGCTGACTAGAGTCAGTGGTGGGAAAAGTACTCAAATTTTTTACTTAAGTAAAAGTAACAATGCTGCAATCTAGAAGTAGGCTACTCTGTTACAAGTAAAAGTCAGGAATTCAAAATGCACTTGAGTAAAAGTACAAAAGTATTGGCATCAAAATGTACAAGTACCAAAAGTAAAAGTACTCAAATGTTTGAAAATAGCAGATCTACAAGCTCGTAGCGCGGCACTGAGTGGCACCGAGTGAGCTTGTAGATCTGCTATTTTCAAATAGCCTCGGTATAAAAAAGACAGACAGACAGACAGACAGACAGACAGACAGACAGACAGACAGACAGACAGACAGACAGACAGACAGACAGAGTCCTTGTTTACTCAGCCACGCTAGACAACTGGACACATAGAGAAACAAAATGTAACTGGTAGCTCAATCTAATTGTATTTAAGATATTCAATATACATTCAAAACATTTTAATGCCAGATTTCACATCCTGAACCTATTTTAGACTTAACGTAGTGACATGTTTGGTCGATGGGGGGCAGTTAGCCTAGTGTTGATATTATACAGATGATAATAAAACTGAATATTAATGACATTTTTAATTGTCTATTTCCAGATGGATATGTGTTCTATCAGGCTCACCGCTGTGTGTTTAACTCCAGTGAGCTGAAGGACATACAGTACATACAGTCAGCTAATTTCGATGGTGATGAGTTCATCAGGTGGGACAGTAGAGTAGATCAGTATGTTGGATACACTGAGTTTGGTGTGAAGAACGCAGAGCGCCTCAATAAAGATCCTGGAGAACTGGCTTATAGGAGATCACGACGAGAGGCATTCTGCAAACCCAACACTGAGATCTACTACTCCTCTGTTCTGAACAAGAGAGGTGAGCTGATCTCAGAGCAGCACTCAACACTCATCACCTCATAAACTATAACATGAAATCACATGATTCTATTCAGAGATGATTAATGGTGTTAATATTGATCTGATAATGATTATAAAACATTACTTAATCTGCTGACAAACATTTCAGATCCTATTAAACACTTAAAGGAGTAGTTCACCCCAAATATGACTTATTTTCTATCAATTAAACACCCCATGAAGCCTTGAATTCATGGAGATTATTTACATTTTGTCTCATTCCTGAGACAATAATTTGATTACCGGTGGAAATTTGCTAATGTATCCGGTAAGAGACTCAAAGGAGACTCTTTGAGTCTCCTACCGGAGAGACCACCGGCTACAGTCTTCAGATTATGGTGGTAGATTGGAAGTGAGTCTGCAGCTCTAACTGCAATGAGGAGTTTGTTCCACCGTTTGGGAGCCAGAAGGAAGAAGAGTTTAAGACTTGTGGAGCGTTGTCCAGGGTGTTTTAGAGAAGGCAGAAGAGTCTTGAAGATATGGGGGTGTCATACCCCCATATCTGTCATTTGGATCGCATTTGGAGGATATACAAGTGTTAATTATAATGACATGTTCCTATGACTGGTATATAATAATAAATATCATAATAATCATCATCATCATCTTTTTTAGGAGTGGAGCCCAAAGTGAGACTGAAGTCAGAGACTCCCCCTCGTCGTGGTGAACACACTCACATGCTGAGGTGCAGCAGCTACGACTTCTATCCTAAAGTGATCCTGGTGACCTGGTGGATAGGTCAAGAACCTTTGACCTCTGGTCTCTCCTCTACTGATGAGCTGTCTGATGGAGACTGGTACTACCAGTACCACTCCTACCTGGAGTACACACCCAGGTACACACCTAACAGACACCTGTACATAGAAATACACAACTAATAGACACCTCTACTGGTACTACCAGTGTGTGTGTGTGTGTGTGTGTGTGTGTGTGTGTGTGTGTGTGTGTGTGTGTGTGTGTGTGTGTGTGTGTGTGTGTGTGTGTGTGTGTGTGTGTGTGTGTGTGTGTGTGTGTGTGTGTGTGTGTTACAGATCAGGAGAGAAGATCACATGCATGGTGGAACATCCCAGCCTGACCGCGCCTATCAAGATGGACTGGGGTCAGTTACTGTAATCTAGTGTCATCTACTGTCAAAATAGATGACACTATTTTGACAGTAGATGACACCAAGTGCCGCGCTGTGGGCTTGTAGATCTGCTATTTTTGAAAAATCGTGAACATTTGTGCAAATCTTTGAATGTATATATTTTTAAAGCAAACATTGTAACTGTCAAATGTCTCTCAACATATGTCTTGATTTTTCTGAAAAAATATATCAGTGGTGCTCAAACTTTTTCTTGTCAAGGACCCCCAAATTGATGTTTTTGGCCGCTGATCCCCATCAAAATATGTTGTTCCAGAAGAAAATGTTTGAGTTAAAAATGTTGTTTAAAAAATAAAAAATATAAATTATATTCAAACATTTGCACAAATGTTCAAAATTTTTCAAAGATAGCAGATCTACAAGCTCATAGCGCAGCACTCGGTGTCGCGCTATGAGCTTATTGATTTGATAAAAGCAGATTAAAGACCAGATTGATTTGATACAAGCTGATAAAAGACCAGATTGATTTGATAAAAACAGATAAAAGACCAGATTGATTTGATAAAAGCAGATCAAAGAGTCATCATGGTCTCATCAATGTGAAAACAAGACCGTTTTCTAAGAAAGAACAAGCGCTGATGTTCTTTTTTACAAACTGCCTCACAGTTCTGAGTCTATGACTCTGTCCCAAGATACTTTCTGCACATTCCACAGCCTGGTTTATAATCATCATAGTAAAAGGTTGATTCATGTCTTCTAAAATCTATCATCATATCCTTTGTTTTGGATGTATTTAGCTCTAAGAAGGACATGTCACATCAGGTGACAAACTCCTCAAGGACTGGACCAATAGGGTTGGACTCATTATGACTTAACAGACTCACAATGACTTTGTTGTCTGTTTATTGTTTATTGTGTTTGGTTGTTGTAGCTTATTGTCAGATGACTCCATGTCAGAGTCTGTGAAGAACAAGGTGTTTAATCTACTGTAATAATATGATAGTATGATATATGATATGATATGATATGATATGATATGATATGATATGATATATGATATATGATATATGATATGATATGATATGATATTTGTATTTTCAGATGACTCCATGCCAGAGTCAGTGAAGAACAAGGTGGCCATGGGAGCATCAGGTCTGGTTCTGGGTCTGGTCTTGTTCCTGTCTGGATTCATCTACTTCCAGTGGAAGAAACGAGGTGATTAACATGTTTAATTAACATGTTTGCCAGACCCAAGGGGTCGGGCTTACATGAGGCTTTGTATCTGTTTCGTCCATACATGGGCAGGGGTCATTTGTCCTCCGGCCCCAGCCAAAAAAGTCTGTCCCCCTTTCGTCCATACATGGGTATACACAGGCTGACACGTCATGTGAAGTCCGGCTTAGCCGTGACGTAGTGTATGTTTTGTACCTGTTTCCTCCATGTATAGAGGCTTTGTACCATGAGGCTTTGTATCTGTTTCGTCCATACATGGGCAAGTCTGTCCCCCTTTCGTCCATACATGGGCATAGACACAGGCTGACACGTCATGTGAAGTCCGGCTTAGCCGTGACGTAGTGCTCTGATCTTATAAAGTAAGATCAGAGCTAATAAGTACTTATTCTGGGTCTGGCAGAACCAGGTCTCCTGGTCTTGTTAAATAATAAACATACTACCAGTGGAAGAAATGAGGCGATTAGCATGTTTAATTAACATGTTTCATTAATTAATCTACTACCAGTGGATGAAATGAGGTCAGATCACTAGAGGATCACATGACATGTGGAACCCTCACATAAATGCAAACACACAAACAAACAAACAAACAAACAAATATGTAAAGCCACAACCTAAACTGGTTTATATTGGTTTTGAACCTTAACCGGTTTAGACCAGTTTAGACGACCTAGTTAGAGGTCAAAGTGTGTTCTATGTTGTTACATTTAGCTTTAATACATCAGTGTTACATTTAGTCCTAAATAAGAGTCAAATGTTCACATTAGTTCTGATGACTGAATGCTATTTGTGTTATTGTGTTATTGTGTGTACATTTATGCATTTTATGGAGAAATACACACAATACAGTACATATAATTCATTTGTTTGTGTGTATTAACTGTCTCTCTTCTTCTTCTATCAGGTCGTATTCTGGTGCCGACAACCAATGACGATCTTTAGACTCCTCCCACACACCCAGGTTCACTTCCTCGTTCTTTTTACTGAACTTTGTTTCTTTTTTTTATATGTATAAAAGTGTATGAAAGGGCTTGTGTGTGTTTTCATCAGTTTGATGAACCGCCCACACTAATTGGGACTCCTTCTTCCTTTGGTGTGGCGCCTAAACCCTGACCTTTAACCTCACATAAACTATGTCTATAAACCTAACCTTAACCTTAACCTTAATAATAACATGATCTATGTTCTATGATCTATGATCATGATCTATCAACCATTTATAGCATAGTTTTAAATCATTAACCATTAACACACATTTAACAAGTTATGAATAACACATTAACTCATAATTTGGGAATGATTAATTTACTATTATAAGGGAAGGTTATTCTAAAGTGTTAACATGTTCACACAGTTAATACATTCTGATTCTTATTGGTTTATTGTCTTTTCACAGAACACCTGGGTGTGTTTTCAGAGAAGCAGAGAGTCAGCGATGACCCCTGGTGGAGAGAGGAGGAAATACATGTGTGTCCATTCAGCTTTTAAATACTCATAACAGCAGCACAATGATGACATCATCAACCTTTTTCACTAATGAGTTCTTTAAACAATTAAACATGCTAATTGGCTAGCTAAGGCTAACGATAAATACTGTCTTTTCCAGGTGTTTCGCCCAGGTCGACGTGGTTTTGAGGTGAGGTTAAGGTTAGGGTTAAAGTTAGGTTTATAGACATAGTTTATGTGAGGTTAAAGGTCAGTGTTTAGGGTTAAAGTTAGGTTTATAGACATAGTTTATGTGAGGTAAAAGGTCAGGGTTTAGGCGCCACCTGGGCGCCACACCAAAGGAAGAGGGAGTCCCAATTAGTGTGGGCGGTTCATCAAATTACTTTGTATAGTTTCTGTCGTCAGAAAACACAAACATAATATTTCAGTTCTACACTATATTGAACATTAAATAAATGATCACACACACAATCAGAGTTCTTCATAACATATATAATATTAATATCCATCTGAATGGAAGTCAGTCAACCATGTTTGTGAAAAAGGTTTTATTATTTTATAATTGACCATAAGTCATTTATTATTATGTAATCATTTATAATGTGTGATAATTAATGTGTTTGTATCACTATTTCCCTGTGATGGGTGGACCTGGTCCTCGAGGGTGGTCTCAGGTGATGTGTGGACCTAAACCCTCTAGGGTGGTCTGAGGTGATGTGTGGACCTAAACCCTCTAGGGTGGTCTGAGGTGATTATTTATCTTTCCGTTTTTCAGCTCCACTGTTGTGTTTCTATCCGTTCCTTCCCCCCTGGGATCTGGGCCCCTGATCATGAATGGTTTGAAGTTCAGATGTTAGATTTTGGCTTTAATTCGCTTGGTTTGAATGGAATGTCACAATATCAATAAAGGAATGAGAAAACATAATTGTGCCTCATGTTCTCTTAAATTTCACTGCAGGTGGGTTGCCAATTTCAGCCAATCAAGAGAGAGTGCCCATTCACAATATAGAGCTATTTAACACTGTTACTGAACAAACACTCTATAGTAATGATTACTATCACAATATAGAGCTATTTAACACTGTTACTGAATAAATACTCTATACATATACGGGTTGTAAATGGAGAATGTGCCAAAACCAGAAATTCTCACATGACGCTCGTGACAGACAAGCGTCATGTGAACCATGGCTAGCTTTTTTACATAAAGTCCCTCAGTTTGGCTGTTGTGATGTGACACTATTGTGAGCATGTACTGTATATCTGCTATTTTTGGTATTATTTTTTTTAATTGTGAAGTAGTGTTTCTTTTCCGATAATTTGTGAAACGTTTTTGGATTTTTTTTTTGGGGACATTTTAGCCTATAGCTACAGTATGACTTTGGAAAATCCAGAAAGTTCTTCTTCACCCACTGATGACTTCCTCAAACATTGCTTTAACTATTGATGGTTTGACCTCCTCACCCTCCATCACAAAACCACATGCACTAACACACACACACACACACACACACACACACACACACACACACACACACACACACACACACACACAGAGGCTGGTCCTTTGCTTCAGAACATCAAAGGAAGAGTTTGAGGGTCATTTCTCTTTGAAGCAGAAGCTCCATAGTGTCCATAGGTAAATGTTTAAAGTGAAGAGCTGTTGACCTCTGGAGCACAAAGAACTTCAACTGATATAAAGTGTATAAAAAGAATTTGAAATTACCATCAATGATCTAACACAGCGGTTACCAAACCTTTTTAGCTCAAGACCCAAAGGAGAGAAATGGGGACGTATTCCCGGGAGTCCGGGATCCAAACAGTGAAAATAGCAGATCTACAAGCTCACCAACGCGTAGCTTCGCACCGCATTGCGAGCATGTGGATCAGCTTTTTTCACTACTTCTTATACGTTTTTTTTTTTAAATTAATTTATGGATATTATTATATTTTTTTATTTTATTTATGAAATACTTTTGAAAAATTGTGACTTTCTCTTTTTTTTTCTTTTTAATAATAATAATAATAATAATAATAATGAATTGCATTTATATGGCGCTTTTCTAAGTACTCAAACTTACTCAAAGCGCTTTACAATGGTTCATTCATTCATACAGGGGGGGGGGCATTGGGAGGTGGAGCGGCGAACAGTCGACGCCAGCGTCCCCACTTTTCCCACATTCACACACCAATGGTGGCAAGCTAGCGCCGACCGAATCATTGGAGGCAATGTAGGGTTCAGTGTCTTGCCCAAGGACACTTCGACATGTGGACAGGAGGAGTTGGGATTCGAACCGCCGACCCACGGATCAATGGACGACCTGCTCTACCTCCTGAGCCACAGCCGCCCAAATTAGATCTTTTGAAATAATAACAAATATAGTTTAATGTAGGAAATGAAAAAAGGGGATATTTTACCCTTAGAAATTGGTCCGCGACCCAAACACGGGTCCCGAACCACTGTTTGGGAACCAGTGATCTCTAACACAGTGATTCTCAACCTGTGGGCCTCACGGCCCCACTAGTGGGCCGTGAGGAGATTGCAAGTGGGCCCCCAAATAATTGTCAGAACAGTAAGATAAAAGATGGGTGGGCCGCGAACGGTTTGCAATTTATATGTGGACACAACAGGGTCAAAATAGTGTCTATCTATTTAAAAAAAAAAAAAGGAAAATATTTTTTTTGAGACTTTTCACTCATGGATTGATTATAAGTGATTATTTCATTAAATTATAGATTTGACTTTTTCCGCTTTTTTATCGATTCAGCCGATTCATTCCATTAACCTTTGGCCCCTTTAAAAAAATGTAATTTATGCAGAATTTTCCAAAACTTTCAAGATTTTTTAAAAGCGAGCTTGTATCTGCTATTTTTGAGCAGCCAAATTTCTGATTTTGCTGGGGAACCTCTGGAACCCCCCTAAGGACCCCTGGGGGTCCCCGGACCACACTTTGAGAACCAATGATTTAGGCTATATATAAGAAAAACTATAATAACACAAATGTCTTTGATTGATTTATCCATATTTTATACTTTGGCTATTCAAAAATAGCAGATCTACAAGCTCATAGCGCGGCACCGAGTGCCGCGCTATGAGCTTGTAGATCCGCAATTTTTGAAAGATCTTGAACATTTTGTGCAAATCTTTGAATATATATATTTTTAAAGGGAACATTTTTGACTCAAGTCTTTGCCTCTGGGGATCCTTATTACAACATATTTTGAGATGGCCAAATACATATAGGACTAATTGTAGGAGTCCTTGCATATAAAAGTTCCACTGATATAGCAACAATATTTTGTTTAAGAAAACTGTTCGGATTTAGAAGACATTAGTAGAATCGGTCTCAGGTCTTAATGGGTTAATAAACAGAAGGAAAATATAATGTTATAAAATCAGGAGCCAGACAATCTTTCATCTGTAAATGTTAGACTACAGAGAGGGAGAGAGACAAAGAGAAGAGAAGAGAGACGCAAGACCAAGTTTCCTCACTTGATCATCTGAAATAATGTTATTCAGCTTCCTCTATCCTGGTGGGAAACTCATGTAGACTAGCTGTGTAGATCTAACAGACCTCACATCAAAGCTCTATGCTCAACTATTTACTATTTGTCCTACAGACACAGAGAGAGAGAGACAGAGAGAGGAGAGAGAGAGAGAGAGAGAGAGGAGACAGAGAGAGAGAGAGACAGAGACAGAGACAGAGACAGAGACAGAGACAGAGAGAGAGAGAGAGAGAGAGGAGACAGAGAGACAGAGAGAGAGAGAGAGAGAGAGAGAGACAGAGAGAGGAGACAGAGAGAGAGAGACAGAGAGACAGAGAGAGGAGACAGAGAGAGAGAGACAGAGAGACAGAGAGACAGAGAGAGAGACAGAGAGACAGAGAGACAGAGAGAGAGAGAGAGAGATGAACTTGTATTAATTAGACACTATTGTAACCATTATGACAAATGACATTCCGGGAGTAGGACGGAGGCTCTACGTCCTCCCGGTGGGGGCTCCTCACTGGCAGTTGTGTCAGTAGGAAACAACAGCAGAGACAACACACAGTGTGTGTGTGTGTGTGTGTGTGTGTGTGTGTGTGTGTGTGTGTGTGTGTGTGTGTGTGTGTGTGTGTGTGTGTGTGTGTGTGTGTGTGTGTGTGTGTGTGGGGAATTAATGGGGGAGAAAAATGATTATCTGACAGTAGTAGCCTAATTAAATGTACAAAATGACCCCAAAACACCAATACAATATTTACAGGTGAGGTGACTATAGGCACTATTTCATGTCACAATTTTTTAGGCCAAAATAATTGTGATTAACGCTATTAAATAATGCCTAAAAGTCCCAGCATCAATGTGTTGTGAGCTTGTAGATCTGCTATTTTGGACGAAGAGATTTGGTGTAGCTGTGAAAAAAAGAGCGTACCGGGTGTGTGCTCTTTACAGGCAGTGGTGGAAAGTAACTAAGTACATTTACTTAGTCCTGTACTTGAGTACAATTTTGAGGTATTCGTACTTTACTTGAGCGTTTCCGATTTCCAATACTTCTACGATCCAAATATTGTACTTTTACTCCACTACAATTATTGGAAAACTTTAGTTACTAGTTACTTTTCAGATATAAATTATAAAACATACATTAACCACTTTAGCCCTATGTTATACGTAGGCTATTTGAAAAAAAATATTGAATGGATCAAATCAATGTGACCTGATGAAGAGGACCAGTGTGTGTTCCTCACAAGGACAGAAGCAGACCAAAAATAAACCATTTAACAATTATTTTAGACATGGGTTATAATTTAATTACGATTGGGACAGCCCCACTTAATCCTAGACACAGCTTGGATCACATTAATTACAAAGATGAAGATCAGGACTTATTTTAAAAGAGAGGGAAATAATATGGGTCTAAGTCTGTGGAATAATTAGTTAGTGGTGGAAAAAGTACTCAAATGTTTTACTTGAGTACTTTTACTTTTGTAAAAGTACAAAAGTATTGGTATCAAAATGTACTTAAGTACCAAAAGTAAAAGTACTAAAATGTTTGAAAATAGCAGATCTACAAGCTCACAACGCGGTGCGATACGTTGTGAGCTTGTAGATCGGCTATTTTCAAATAGCCTAGGTATAAAATAGGACTAAAGTGGTTAATGTATGTTTTATAATATAATCATTTATATCTGCAAAGTAACTAGTGTTACGGCCCCTTTAATCTTGGCTCGATCACTCAAGGGACCACAACATAATAAAGGAAACAGTCAGGTTTTCACACAAGTTTATTTTACAAAACAGCCTGCAAGTGTGTAATATTTTATGCACCTTGAAATACAGCTTTGTGAATAATAAATAATCATGATCCAAAACAAAAACCTAACTAAAATCCTAACAAAATAAAGTGATGGGCTGGCCAAACTAAAAAGTGGGGAGTCTGGTGAGCCAAACACTATGTGCTCGTCGTCTCACCAGACTCCCGTAATTTACCAAAACAAATTAACAACTAAACTAACCAATGACGAAAAATCATACCAAATAATACTTACAGCCAGCCCATTGGATCTGAAATAAAGAAACACAAATAAGCAAGGGAACAAATCTACTGTAGTGCTCTGCTGGGGTGCTGGGGAGATAACTGAGTGCTAGCTACAGCTCCACTTATATAGCCCTTGGCCCTAATCACAAATCAGGCACAGCTGAGAAAGGGAGGGGCCACCAGAGCACTCCCAGGTGACTGACAGGTGTCTAGCCAGACCAGGGCAGCACAGGCAGCAAGGCAGGATAGACACTAAATACAGGACAAAAGCATTAGTGAACACATAAGCAAAGAAAGACTGTAACTTTCTCAAACTTTTCTCAAACTTTTTCATGTCAATGTTCCAGGGACCCCCCAAAAGCAAATATTTGAGTTAAAAATGTATATATTCAAAGATTTGCACATTCTTTCATGATTTCATTTTTTTTTTGCAGATCTACAAGCTCATAGCGCGGCACCGAGCTTGTAGATCTGCTATGCTTGAATAGCCCAAAGAAATCTTAAATTGACACAGATGCGTTCCCGGTCTTAATGGGTTAAAGGAGTAGTTCACCCAAAAAAGTACTTATTTTCTATTCATTACACACCCCATGAACGCTTGAATTCATGGAGATGTATTTGTTTTTGTCACATTCCCAATAATTTGATGATAATAATAAAGATGCTTATGTATCCGGTAGGAGACACAAAGGAGACTCTTTGTGTCTCCTACTGGAGAGACTGCCGGGCATCAAATTATTGGCTTAGGAATGAGACAAAAAACTAAAAATCTCCATGAATTCAATGCTTCAAGTGGTGTGTAATTGATAGGAAATAGGTAATTTTTTGGGTGAACTACTCCTTTAAATCTGGCCAACTCACTCAGCCCAGTGGCTTTGCCTTTAGGACAGCAGAGGGCGCTCTTTGAAGCCTAACACTGTTGATGCATACTTGCCATTCATTTGTAACGGTTTGGTATGGGTGATGGGAAGTGACAAACAGGTGCCAGTGAGGGCATAGACATAGAAACCTAGATACCTCATTGGCCTCTGCAGTTCGTTGGAGCAACTCGTATCGCGGCCGCCATTTTCGCATAGGCAAACGGACACTCAAAGTGACTACTGGCCAATCACAGCGCTCACAGCGCATTGACTACTGGCCAATCACAGTCCATCTTTTCTAAGACCTGTCAGAATCTAGTTGTCCCGCCCCCACCTGCCTCTGATTGGCCTACCGAACGTCCCCTTCTGTGACACATGCGGAAGCTTCAGGGAAGCTTTCCTACGCTAAAATGGCCCCCGTGATACCAATGCCTCAGAGCCGAAGGAGGCGTCTACCTTTATATGTCTATGAGTGAGGGTGCTACCAGACTGTGGATCATTAGATTCTTTTGTACCAGAGTCTGTGTTACCTTTTACAACTGAAACTGATGCAGGTTTAGAGCATTTAGTTTCAGGGAATGAGGATGTTTGTTGTTCCTTTTCCAGTGCATGAAATGTCTCTCCTTTCAGAGTTGGTTAA
>NC_137608.1:50650114-50677614 GCF_963280865.1 Gymnoscopelus braueri | reverse complement strand
GGTATTATTTTACACTATGGAATTGGAAATAGTAGACTATATTCACATGGTGGCCATTTTTCCATTTTGCATTGAAGAAACAGGGTGGCATTTCATTAACTTAATAGCAAAATGGCCGCTGTGTGAATATGGTCTTCAGAGACCACACCCCCTTGTCACCCTTTATAATAATAAATAAGTACAGAGTAGACCAGTGGAGTGCTGCAGCATTTTATTTGGGTTTTCTCTTCTGAAGTGACCAGATATTTTACTTTCTGATTCAAGTTGTCCCCCTTTCTTTCTTTCTTTCTTTCTTTCTTTCTTTCTTGTGTTTCTCTTCAAAAGAATCAGAATCATCTTTATTGTCACATCACAGGTTTAAAGGAGAAATCCGGACATTTTAAGTGTTATCTTTGATGTGTCGTTACTCACCTACCGACGTAGAAAGTGGCGTTTTTTCCAGCGATTCCCCTGTCGTCATTTTTTCGACCCCCTCCGTTGGCATAATGGGAGCGCGTGGTTAAGGGAAATTCGTCTATTATAACCGATGCAAAGTTATTTTTTTCTCTACTACTACTCATTGTAGAGTCTCATGATACTAAAACATGCACTGAAAGTTCATGAGAGGCTAAGGCTAATGCCGAACGAGCTAACGCTGGTTGCTTGTTTCTCTCCCAGAACCTGGCAACTTGGTGTTGCCAGGCAGAGAAATAAGCAAACAACGTTAGCTCGTTCGGCATTAGCGATAGCTTCTCAGGAACTTTCAGTGCATGTTTGAATATCATGAGACTCTACAATGAGTAGTAGTAGAGAAAAAAATAACTTTGCATCGGTTATAATAGACAAATTTCCCTTAGCCACGCGCTCCCATTATGCCAACGGAGGGGGTCGAAAAAATGACGACAGGGGAATCGCTGGAAAAAATCAACGCCACTTTCTACGTCGGTAGGTGAGTAACGACACATCAAAGATAACACTTAAAATGTCCGGATTTCTCCTTTAAGGTGTAAAGATGTGGGTGAAATTATTAGTTTTGTGCAGCTCCATCGTTCTTGTTATTTTCAGAAAGAGAAAGAAAAGAAGAAAACAAGCGTATGTTGCTATAATATCAGTGGTTCTCAAACTTTTTCATGTCAATGTTCCAGGGACCCCCCAAAAGCAAATATTTTAGTTAAAAATGTATATATTCAAAGATGTACACATTCTTTCATGATTTCTTTTTTTTTTGCAGATCTACAAGCTCATGAGCTTGTAGATCTGCTATGCTTGAATAGCCCAAAGAAATCTTAAAATGACACATGCGTTCCCGGTTAATGGGTTAAAGGAGTAGTTCACCCAAAAAGTGACTTATTTTCTATTAACACATTGAATGCCAAAAAAAGTCCGGACCGTTTTTGAGGGTCCAAACGAGAAGTGCCGAAAACGGTCCGGACCGTTTTTGACCCAATTCTATTTTTATACGAGTGGCCCACGTGGGGCGCTAAAACGAAACTTTGACATCACCCAAAGAGTTTCTGAGAAGAAGAGGCTGGATCTGGCTCCATGTCAAAAATCCTTCCGGTCGGCGTTTTCAATGTTATCTCCTTGACTAAAAGCTTAATATCTCCATTTCTTTTTAATGTGGTGGAAACGAGCCGTTTTCGATCGGCGATCACGCTGCAATGGAGGGTCGCGTTGGAAATATTATTGTTCCAGGCGTTAGTCGGGACCCTCCGCCGTCTCGCACGCACGCTTTGTTTACATGCACTTCCGCGTCTGGGCTTCTCACAGCACGAAACGTATAACGCAAGTGGATGGAAGAAATGCAGGCACTCAACGTATAATATTTTAATAAACCTCTGGCACCCAATGTGTTAATTACACACCCCATGAACGCTTGAATTCATGGATATTTATTTGTTTTTGTCACATTCCCAATAATTTGATGATCATAATAAAGATGCTTATGTATCCGGTAGGAGACACAAAGGAGACGCTTTGTGTCTCCTACTGGAGAGACTGCCGGGTATCAAATTATTGGCTTAGGAATGAGACAAAAAAACTATAAATCTCCATGAATTCAATGCTTCAAGTGGTGTGTAATTGATAGGAAATAAGTAATTTTTTGGGTGAACTACTCCTTTAAATCTGGCCAACTCACTCAGCCCAGTGGCTTTGCCCTTAGGACAGCAGAGGGCGCTCTTTGAAGCCTAAAACTGTTGACGCATACTTGCCATTCATTTGTAATGGTTTGGTATGGGTGATGGGAAGTGACAAACAGGTTTCAGGGAGGGTGCTATACCAGACTGTGGATCATTAGATTATTATGTACCAGAGTCTGTGTTACCTTTTACAACTGAAACTGATGCAGGTTTAGAGCATTTAGTTTCAGGAAATGAGGATGTTTGTTGTTCCTGTTCCAGTGCATGAAATGTCTCTCCTTTCAGAGCTGGTTAATGGAGAAGTTGAAATGGGGGTGCGGCCGGAGTTGCCGGTTACAGGTGTGGACATCATTCTAGTTAACGACCTCTGTGGGGAACGAGTATGGGCAGATAGTAATAATACTGATTACTGTTTTACTTCATAATTATGTAACAACTCAACTCAACAAACACTTTATTTATAGCAAATGTAACATGACCATGTCAACCAAAGTGCTGAAATGACAAAAAACAAAACATTGCAAAATAAACAGACATTAGCATACAATGAAATCACACACGCACACACACACACACACACACACACACACACACACACACACACACACACACACACACACACACACACACACACACACACACACACACACACACACACACACACCTCTCATGTGACACTTTGATCACATGACCAGTGTGTTTTTAAAGACATTTGATGGTTTCAGCAGTGAGATGAGGCTTGGATTGATGTTTAATGAACATGAACAGCATTTTACCAGTGACGCTGAACACACACACACACCCACACACACACACACGCACACGCACACACACACACACACACACACACACACACACACACACACACACACACACACACACACTTTGTAAAGTAACACTTTGATCACATGACGTGATGGTTTCACCAGTGAGATAAATGACGCTTGGATTAGAGGAGCGTCTGTGAGTTCAGTTTACAGAGGTTCCCGGTTTGAGCACTGACTCCTCCTGGCTTCATATTGAAGTGTCCTTGAGCAAGGCACTGAACCCCTAACTACTTCTTATGAGCAGGTTGATGTGTTCCTCCACCGTTGGTGTGAGTGTGTTGGTGTGTGTGTGTATGTGTGTGCGTGCGCGCGCGCGCGTGCGTGCGTGCGCTATGTAACTTTAACCACTCTGACGCCCTAAGATGTCACCTTTGACTGGACACAGATGATGTAACATCAAATCTTTAATCTGATTGGCCGAATCTTCTAAACTAGAACGAGTCCTCCTTCATTCTCTTTCAGACTCCAGAACTTCTCTTTCAGTAAACATCTGTTTATTCTGATCTGTTTATTCTGATCTGTTTATTCTCATCTATTTATTCTGATCTGTTTATTCTGATCTGTTTATTCTCAACTTTTTTATTCTCATCTGTTTATTCTCATCTATTAAATTCAGTTCAGTTTTGATCAGTGATGATGAAGATTACAGCCACCCTCCTCATCCTCTCCTCTCTACTTCATGTCAAAGCGATCCCAGGAAGTAAGTACATTATATTTATGTTATTATATAATATATACATTTATATCTACTGTTATTATATAAAACCAAATATGAACAATGCACATTACAAACAAATGACGCACGCACGCACACACACACACACACACACACACACACACACACACACACACACACACACACACACACACACACACACACACACACACACACACACACACACACACACACACACACACACACACACACACACACACACGTGTTGAGTGGTTAGTGAGCCCGCCTAGGGAGCCAGAGGCCCTGGTTGCCCCAGGTTCAATTCCAGGCCAGTCCAGCATTTGTGTCGATGAAATGAAATTTGTCCCTGAGCAAGACTCTTAACCCCAAATTGAAAATTGCAGGTTCTCATTGGAAACAAGCCCGCAAGGACTTAATTGAACAACCTGTTAAAAAAATTAATTATCCTTACATACACACACACACACACACACACACACACACACACACACACACACACACACACACTCCTTTTACTACCTGTACTTGTATAATATACAGTATTGGATCTTGAATGTTGGTCCAAATACATAAACATTTAAACAGATGTTAGGAACCGTTGTTGTGACATCATGAAATAATTAATTCTGTATGAATTACTTTCATAATAAAATGCAAAACAAAAACAAACATTTGACTTTGTTTCAGTGAATAAAACGTTTGACAGGAAGTTACTTTTAATATCCAACCTTTCACTTCATATAAGAACCAAACATGCAGTGGTGTAAAGTAACTAATTACATTTACTAAAGTACTGTACTCAAGTACAATTTTGAGGTACTTATACTTTAACTTTACTGGAGTATTTCCAATTTCCAGTACTTTTACTTCTACTCCACTACATCTCACAGGCAAATATTGTACTTTTACTCCACTACAATTATTTGAAAACTTTAGTTTTTAAGTTACTTTGCAGATATAAATTATAACATTATAAAAAATACATTAACCACTTTAGCCCTATTTTATACCTAGGCTATTTGACAATAGCCTATCTATAAGGCTATTGTCTTTCTATGTTTGAAAATAGCAGATCTGCAAGCTCACAACGTGTCGCGATGTGACGCGTTGTGAGCTTGTAGATCTGCTATTTTCAAACATTTTAGTACTTTTACTTTTGGTACTTTGAATACATTTTTATAGCAATACAAGTATATTTTGAATTCCTGACTTTTACTTGTAACAGAGTACTTCTAAATTGCAGTATTGATACTTTTACTTAAGTAAAATATTTGAGTACTTTTTCCACCACTGCAAACATGATTGTTTAACATGATGATTATGTGTTATTGTCACTGTGAAGAAGTTTGTTGTTGAATTTCATTTCATCTTTGTTTTATTTCCAGTGTTCCATGAGGACAGTAATGTCATTGGCTGTTCAGACACAATTCAAGACTCATATAAAGAGTACATGTTTGCACTGGATGGTGAAGTGTATGTCTACGCAGACTTCAACAAAGGGAAGGCGGTGTTTCCTCAGCCTCCGTTTGTAGATCCGATCACCTACAGAGCAGCTTATGAAGTAGCTTTGAATCAGCAGGCGATCTGCAAACTCAACCTGGACACCATTCTCACTGCCTTGAAGAAACCACCAGTGAAAGGTACATGAATACTATGAACACAATCGTTATTAACTAAAACGGTTGAATTAATGAAAATGTTTAAACATGTAAGCATTTATGGTGAAATATTTTCTAAATAATATGTATTTCTAGTAAACATTAATGTGGGCTCAAGGTGCTTTATTTTTATTCTTTTTTACAAATCTATGCATTAGTATCTGCTCTGTACAGCCTGAGCTGTAGGTGAGGTGTAGATGGTACAACTATGTAGATGCAGTGGTGTGTTCTACCGTGTTACACTATATACGTAGTATACTGTGCAGATTTATTTTTAAAGCGTTTACCATCCAAAAACCGTCTGAGGAAGCGTATCCAGTGTTGATTTGGTGAATCTATCTCTGGTGGGACACTATTTTAAAGACGTCACGCGCACGTGGCTTAACACCTACACTACAGGTCACACAATGGACAATTGATATGCATCTAGGCTCATTCCTATGTTAATTCACCTGGTGTGACACCCGGCAGTCGGCAGCCTTTGTTGAGGTGTGAACTTAAGGGTTGTTTTAATGGTAGCATGTGCGTGTTCGTGCTCCTGCTCAAAAGACTGGTGGGACGGCGTGTTACCACGGCCCATGACCAATGACCACTGAGCGTATCTGATACACTTTACTTTATTTATTTGGATTTTCAATTAAAAGACATATGAATCATGTCAAAATCCATGATAATACAAAAGATTATACAACAGTTACCATCAAAATGTTCCTGTGATTCATGAATGAAATTAGTTACAGAGGTGAGTAACTAAGTACATGTACTCAAGTACTGTACTTAAGTACAATTTTGAGGCTGTACTCGAGTATTTCCAATTTCCAATACTTTTACTTCTACTCCACTACATCTCAGAGGCAAATATTGTACTTTTACTCCACTACAATTATTTGAAAACTTTAGTTACTAGTTACTTTGTAGATTTTTGTAGGTTACAATAATAATCCTATTTCAACTGGGTGGGACCCCTAAAATAATCCAATTTGGACTGGGGACCCCCCAAAATAATCATATTTGTGTGTGCTTGTAGATAAGTTATTTTCACAACGTTTGCTTCTCTCTTATTATTCATTTGACAATTTGTCCAATTTGCTATTAAAAAGGTCTTAAAAGTCATTAAATTGTCACTTTATAAATGTGCAGATACCCTGTATCCACTTATACTGTATGTTGGTTTGTTTACTGTTGAGTGAGAAAACAATGTTAACTATTAAGATAATCATCTGGGGACCCCCACAAAAAAGTTATCTGGGGACCCCCCAGAAGTCAATGCACTCATTCAATTATTTGAATTGAATGATGGTTTATTTGATACATTTGGGCCCGGCGGAGACAATACTGACCTTTATTTGTTTAATATAACTCAGCTGATTGTTATAATGATTGACCTGGTATCATATAGTTTCTTTGAGGCTCTACATTGTTCTCTCTCTCTACTTATGTGACTATTTACCTTGTTTGCTGACTAGAGTCAGTGGTGGGATAAGTACTCAAATGTTTTACTTAAGTAAAAGTATCAATGCTGCTATCTAGAAGTACTCTGTTACAAGTGAAAGTCTGGAATTCAAAATGTACGTGAGTAAAAGTACAAAAGTATTGGCATCAAAATTATTTTAAAGTACCAAAAGCAAAAGTACTAAAATGTTTGAAAATAGCAGATCTACAAGCTCATAGCGCGGCACTCGCTATGAGCCGCGCTATGAGCTTGTAGATCTGCTATTTTCAAATAGCCTAGGTATAAAAAAAGGGTTATCCTGGAAATACATGATGGGGTCTGACAGACAGACAGACAGACAGACAGACAGACAGACAGACAGACAGACAGACAGACCATTTGGCCAATAGGGGGCAGTTACTGTAGCATAGTGTTGATATGATACAGATGATAATAAAACTGAACATTAATGACATTTTTAATCGTCTCTTTCCAGATGGATATGTGTTCTATGTGGCTCAACGCTGTGTGTTTAACTCCAGTGAGCTGAAGGACATACAGTACATACAGTCATTGAATTTCGATGGTGATGAGATCCTCAGGTGGGACAGTAGAGTAGATCAGTATGTTGGATACACTGAGTTTGGTGTGAAGCAGGCAGAGCGCTGGAATAAAGATCCTAGAGCACTGGCTTATAGGAGATCACAACGAGAGGCATTCTGCAAACACAACACTGAGACCTACTACGGTGCTGTTCTGAACAAGAGAGGTGAGCTGATCTCAGAGCAGCACTCAACACTCATCACCTCATAAACTATAAGATGAAATCACATGATTCTATTCAGAGATGATTAATGGTGTTAATATTGATCTGATAATGATTATAAAACATTACTTAATCTGCTGACAAACATTTCAGATCCTCTTAAACACTTAAAGGAGTAGTTCACCCCAAAAATGACTTATTTTCTATCAATTAAACACCCCATGAAGCCTTGAATTCATGGAGATTATTTAGTTTTTGTCTCATTCCTGAGACAATAATTTGATTACCGGTGGAAAGATGCTAATGTATCCGGTAGGAGACTCAAAGGAGACTCTTTGTCTCTCCTACCGGAGAGACCACCGGTCATCAAATTATCCTAACACGCTGTCACGCAGTGGAAATAGCAGATCTACAAGCTCACAACATGTGGTGTCACCATCGTACACCGAGTATAAATGAAACATATAGATCTAATTTTTGTGAGTGTTTTCACCCTCATATAATGACCTGCCTAAAACAGAGACACCAGGATTAATGTTTTTAAATGAACTTTAAAAAGAACCATGCAGGCTAAAACACACCTCTATACACTTCATTTCACCACCTGATTTTAAATGTTAATTATTGTCTTTACTAGTTTGTTTTGTATGTTTTTAATCACTTTAGTAATATACTACAGGATTATATGTATTTATATATTGTTTTGTTTGTTTCTACTCTAGTTCATTCAAACTATTTTCATTAAATGATATTTAATGGTTTATTTTTGTTTATGTAAAGCACTGTGTAACTGTGAATTATTTAATATGTTTAAATTACATTATATAAATGAATTCTACTTTGTAGAAAACTGTAGACTATAGTAGAATCTACAGTACTCTATGAAATGTTATTCTCTGGTGCCATCTGGTCATTCTGGTCCTAGACTCGAGAAGAGTCTAGGACGTGTGGAGCGTTGACCAGGGTGTTTTAGAGAAGGGAAAAGAGTCTAGGACGTGTGTAGCGTTGACCAGGGTGTTTTAGAGCAGGGAAAAGAGTCTTGAAAATATGGGGGTGTCATACCTCTGTGAGGGAAGCATTGGAGCCAAAGGATGGAGAGGAGAAAGGGGGAGAGCCGGGAAATGTGAACATTTTGACTGTTTGAAGACCAAGCGTGTTGCGGCTTTATGGATAATTTGGATCGCATTTGGACGATATACATTTTTTATTATAATGACATGTTCCTATGACTGGTATATAATAATACATATAATAATAATAATAATCATCATCATCATCATCATCTTTTTTAGGAGTGGAGCCCAAAGTGAGACTGAAGTCAGAGACTCCCCCTCGTCGTGGTGAACACACTCACATGCTGAGGTGCAGCAGCTACGACTTCTATCCTAAAGTCATCCTGGTGACCTGGTGGATAGGTCAAGAACCTTTGACCTCTGGTCTCTCCTCTACCGATGAGCTGTCTGATGGAGACTGGTACTACCAGTACCACTCCTACCTGGAGTACACACCCAGGTACACACCTAACAGACACCTATACATAGAAATACACAATTAATAGACACCTCTACTGGTACTACCTGTGTGTGTGTGTGTGTGTGTGTGTGTGTGTGTGTGTGTGTGTGTGTGTGTGTGTGTGTGTGTGTGTGTGTGTGTGTGTGTGTGTGTGTGTGTGTTACAGATCAGGAGAGAAGATCACATGCATGGTGGAACATCCCAGCCTGACCGCGCCTATCAAGATGGATTGGGGTCAGTTACTGTAATCTACTGTAATCTACTGTCAAAATAGCAGATATAAACGCTCATAGCGCGGCACCGAGTGCCGCACTCTGAGCTTGTAGATCTGCTATTTTTTTTAAATCGTGAACATTTGTGCGAGTCTTTGAATATATATATTTTAAAGCAAACATTTGTAACTGTCAAATGTCTCTCAACATCTTCAATATATCAGTGGTGCGCAAAGTTTTTCTTGTCAAGGACCCCCAAATTGATATGTTTTTAGCCGCTGATCCCCATCAAAATATGTTTTTCCAGAATAAAATGTTTGAGTTAAAAATGTTGTTTAAAAAATAAGATATATAAATGATATTCAAACATTTGCACAAATAGCAGATCTACAAGGTCATAGCGTGGCACTTGGTGTCGCGCTATGAGCTTATTGATTTGATAAAAGCAGATTAAAGACCAGATTGATTTTATAAAAACAGATAAAATACCAGATTGATTTGATAAAAACAGATAAAAGACCAGATTGATTTGATAAAAACAGATCAAAGAGTCATCATGGTTTCATCAATGTGAAAACAAGACAGTTTTCTAAGACAGAACAAGCGCTGATGTTCTTTTTTACAAACTGCCTTCTGAGTCTATGACTCTGTCCCAAGATACTTTCTGCACATTCCACAGCCTGGTTTATAATCATCATATTAAAAGGTTGATTCATGTCTTCTAAAATCTATCATCATATCCTTTGTTTCGGATGTATTTAGCTCTAAGAAGGACATGTCACATCAGGTGACAAACTCCTCAAGGACTGGACCAATAGGGTTGGACTCATTATTACTGAACAGACTCACAATGACTGTGTCGTCTGTTTATTGTTTATTGTGTTTGGTTGTTGTAGCTTATTGTCAGATGACTCCATGTCAGAGTCAGTGAAGAACAAGGTGTTTTAATCTACTGATATGATATGATATGATATTTGTATTGTCAGATGACTCCATGTCAGAGTCTGTGAAGAACAAGATGTTTTAATCTACTGATATGATATGATATGATATGATATGATAATTGTATTGTCAGATGACTCCATGCCAGAGTCAGTGAAGAACAAGGTGGCCATGGGAGCATCAGGTCTGGTTCTGGGTCTGGTCTTGTTCTTGTCTGGATTCATCTACTTCCAGTGGAAGAAACGAGGTGATTAGCATGTTTAATTAACAAGTTTCATTAATCATTATACTACCAGCGGAAGAAATGAGGTCAGATCAACACAACAGGATCACATGACATTTGGAACCCTCACAGAAATGCAAACACACAAACAAACAAACAAACAAACATGTAAAGCCACAACCTAAACTGGTTTATTTTGGTTTAGAACCTTAACCGGTTTAGACCAGTTTAGACAACCTAGTTAGAGGTCAAAGTGTGTTCTATGTTGTCAAATTTACCTTTAATACATCAGTGTTACATTTAGTCCTAAATAAGAATCAAATGTTCACATTAGTTCTGATGACTGAACCCTAATGTTGTTGTGTTATTGTGTGTACATTTATGCATTGTATGGAGAAATACACACAATACAGTACATATGATTTATCTGTGTGTCTGTTTTAACTGTCTCTCTTCTTCTTCTATCAGGTCGTATTCTGGTGCCGACAACCAATGAGAATCTTTAGACTCCTCCCACACACCCAGGTTCTCTCTTCCTCTTTCTTTTTACTGATTTTTTTTTTTTCATGTATAAAAGTGTTCAAAACTAGAAAACACACACAAAACAACATGCTTGTCTAAGAAGTGAAACAACTAAGTTGGTTAACCATCCCGGTTGTGTGAATTCACATTATCATGTGTCTTCTGCTTCATTTCTTATAATAATCAAATTTAATAATCAAATTTAATAATCAAATATAATAATCAAATGATTTGTTGTATCAGACAACACCGATGATAATGTGGTCATATGGTGGTGGGGGGGGGGTGGTTTGTGTGTGTCTTCATCAGTTTGATGAACCGCCCACACTAATTGGGACTCCCTCTTCCTTTGGTGTGTCGCCCAGGTGGCGCCTAAACCCTGACCTTTAACCTCACAAACACTAAAGCCAGATTCCAAACCCGAAAATCTCGGCCACTCGCTCACTCCCACTCGGTCACTTCGACTCCAAACCGGATGTGCTAAATTCCAATTACTCAGTTGCTTCTTGGAGGAGGCGAGTGGAGTCGAGTGGAGGAGCCGAGTCGGCTCTCTACTTCCGCATTTAGCGAGTGTACATCAAGTGTAGGCTCGACCACTCTCCACAGCTCCTCCGCGGCAGACTTCCGCATCACGTGTACACGTTTTTTTTGTTTTTTCCCTTCTCCCGTGACGTATACATGGTCCTCCTCCACATGTGGCCACACAAACAATGCTTGAAACATGAAACCATGCCCCGAAAACACCGGCTGCCCCCCCCCCCCTTCGCCCCCGCCGATCACTTGCGCATCTCACACACACACACACACACACACACACACACACACACACACACACACACACACACACACACAGTGTAAATTGACTGAAAAGACGCAACAATACGATATAAAGTATAATACAATTATATACATTGTAATATATTGTGCACACTTATTCTGTCTCAAAAGCTGATAGTTAATTTCTCTCCTTGCATGTCTCAATGCAGTGCATGGACTACTATAAATTACTGTGACAAAGATTATGTTTAAAATAATGTATTGTATTTATATATAGACTGAATATAGAAGAGGACACTTTACGCTTTAACTATAGCCGTATTCATTCAATTCTGAACCGATTCTTAAAATTTAAAATTCTCTATTAGCTGTGAAGGGTATTCTTTCATGTCTATCAGTCATGATTTATTTCGCTATCAAACAATATCAAGCAAAATCACAAAATCGTCTGAGTTTTTTTCTTTTTTCTTCGTCCCAGAAGTGGGAGGGATATCACCCAAACTCTCAAAACCACGGACATTTGAAGGATTTTATGAAACCCCCCAAGACAGCCCCCCAAAAGAGGACATGTCCGGGGAAAAGAGGACGTATGGCTACCCTGCATGAATGATGTAATTCAGAGTCAGACATACTCTGTAATATACGGTGGCTGTTATAAGCAGCAGTGCCGTGCGGGACTGCTGCGGGGGGTGGGGGGTCTGGGGACTGTAAGAGCAAAAAGAGGGACGGGTCAGGATTTAATTCATAAATGTTTAATCATCCTGGCGCTTCGTTCACAAAGGAATAAATGGCTTTGCACAAAATGTTAACTATAAAGATAACAATGTGGCCATCCACATTGATGAATTGTTTATTCTTATATTCTGTATTATTCTATACCTGCATATTATTCTATGCATGTATATTTTCATCCACGGCTCTGGTCCAGCTGTTTGAGACGTCATAAGTGATCGCGGAATTTTCTGTCGCTTTGAAATGACGGACCCAGTGCAGTCCGATCCTTTGACGGCAACCACTCGACCACTCGTCCTCACAAATAATCCTCGGCTCCTCGCAGGGGCGGGGCTTAGGCGCGAGTGGAGGAAGCGAGGAGAGTGAGCGAGTGACCGAGCTTTGGGGAATGGAATCTGGCTAAAGTCTATAAACCTAGCCTTAACCCTAAACCCTGACCTTTAACCTCACATGAACTATGTCTATAAACCTAACCTTAACCCTAAACCCTGACCTTTAACCACATAAACTATGTCTATAAAACCTAACCTTAACCCTAAACCCTGACCTTTAACCACATAAACTATGTCTATAAACCTAACCATAATCCTAACCTTACTAATAAATTGTTCATGATCTATTAACCATCTATAGCATAGTTTTAAATCATTAAATCATGAACCATTAACACATATTTAACACTTTATGAATACCACATTAATCATTTGGGAATGATTAATTTACTATTATAAGGGAAGGTTATTCTAAAGTGTTAACAAGTTCACACAGTTAATACATTCTGATTCTTATTGTTTTATTGTCTTTTCACAGAACACCTGGGTGTGTTTTCAGAGAAGCAGAGAGTCATTGCTGCCCCCTGGTGGAGAGAGGAGGAAATACATGTGTGTCCATTCAGCTTTTAAATACTCATAACAGCAGCACAATGATGACATCATCAACCTTTTTCACTAACGTGTCCTTTAAACAATTAAAAATACTAATTGGCTAGCTAAGGCTAACGATAATTACTGTCTTTTCCCGCCCAGGTCGACGTGGTTTTGAGGTGAGGTTAAGGTTAGGGTTAAAGTTAGGTTTATAGACATAGTTTATGTGAGGTTAAAGGTCAGGGTTTAGGCGCCACCTGGGCGACACACCAAAGGAAGAGGGAGTCCCAATTAGTGTGGGCGGTTCGTCAAATTACTTTGTATAGTTCTACACTATATTGAAACATTAATTAAATTATTACACACACAATCAGAGTTCTTCATAACATATATAATATCAATATCCATCTGAATGGAAGTCAGTCAACCATGTTTGTGAAAAAGGTTTTATTATTTTATAATTGACCATAAGTCATTTATTATTATTTATGTAATCATTTATAATGTGTGATAATTAATGTGTTACGATCATCATGACATCACTATTTCCCTGTGATGGGTGGACCTGATCCCCAAGGGTGGTCTGAGGTGATGGGTGGACCTGGTCCTCTAGGGTGGTCTGAGGTGATGTGTGGACCTAAACCCTCTAGGGTGGTCAGAGGTGATTATTTATCTTTCGTTTTTCAGCTCCACTGTTGTGTTTCTATCCGTTCCTTCCCCCCTGGGATCTGGGCCCCTGATCATGAATGGTTTGAAGTTCAGATGTTAGATGTTGGCTTTGATTTGCTTGGTTTGAATGGAATGTCACAATATCAATAAAGGAATGAGAAAACATAATTGTGCCTCATGTTCTCTTACATTTCACTGCAGGTGGGTTGCCAATTTCAGCCAATCAAGAGAGAGTGCCCATTCACAATATAGAGCTATTTAACACTGTTACTGAACAAACACTCTATAGTAATGATTACTATCACAATATAGAGCTATTTAACACTATTACTGAACAAACACTCTATAGTAATGATTACTATCACAATATAGAGCTATTTAACACTATTACTGAACAAACACTCTATAGTAATGATTACTATCACAATATAGAGCTATTTAACACTGTTACTGAATAAATACTCTATAACAATGATTACTATCACAATATAGAGCTATTTAACACTGTTACTGAATAAATACTCTATAACAATGATTACTATCACAATATAGAATTATTTAACACTGTTACTGAACAAACACTCTATACTAGTAATGATTACTATCACAATATAGAGCTATTTAACACTGTTACTGAATAAATACTCTATGACAATGATTACTATCACAATATAGAGCTATTTTAACACTGTTACTGAAAAAATACTCTATTACAATGATTACTATCACAATATAGAGCTATTTAACACTGTTACTGAATAAATACTCTATAACAATGATTACTATCACAATATAGAGCTATTTAACACTGTTACTGAATAAATACTCTATAACAATGATTACTATCACAATATAGAGCTATTTAACACTGTTACTGAATAAATACTCTATAACAATGATTACTATCACAATATAGAGCTATTTAAAACGGTTACTGAATAAATACTCTATAACAATGATTACTATCACAATATAGAGCTATTTAACACGGTTACTGAATAAATACTCTATAACAATGATTACTATCACAATATAGAGCTATTTAACACGGTTACTGAACAAACACTCTATACATGTACGGGTTATAAATGGAGAAAGTGCCAAAACCAGGTTGAAATTCCACCATGACGCTTGTGACAGACAAGCGTCATGTGAATCATGGCTAGGTTTTTTACATAAAGTCCCTCAGTTTGGCTGTTGTGATGTGACACTATTGTGAGCATGTTCTGTATATCTGCTATTTTTAGTATTTATTTGAAAATTGTGAAGTAGCGTTTTTTTTCCCGATAATTTGTGAAACGTTTTTGGAATTTTTTGGGGACATTTTAGCCTATAGTAACATGTCATAAATAGGGACACCAAGTTGAAAACAGCTACAGTATGACTTTGGAAAATCCAGAAAGTTCTTCTTCACCCACTGATGACTTCCTCACACATTGCTGGTTTGACCTCCTCACCCTCCATCACACAACCACATGCACTAATACACACACACACACACACACACACACACACCCACACACACACACACACACACACACACACACACACTACTACTAATGATTTTTACTAGTCGACTCATTTGTCCAAGTAGTAGTCGACTAGTCATTTTTTTACTATTATTATTATCCTCCTGCCCTTATATTTATGGCGTTTTAAGGGAAGCGCTTCTGGCACAGTAGCACATTACCACAGCAGCGTCTCCAAGGATCCCCATTGCCCAATAATAGGCTTTTATTGGGCATACTTTTAACCTCCTTTTGATAAAGAATAAAGTCAGGAGGATAATAATAATAGTAAGATGGGCCATTACTATGGCATTAAAACAAATTACAAAAAAAAAAAGTAAACTTTTTACTACGACTAGTACCAACAAAGTCGACTAGTGGTTATACTAGTCGACTAGTTGGTGAAAGCCCTAACACACACACACACACACACACACACACACACACACACACACAGAGGCTGGTCCTTTGCTTCAGAACATCAATTACATTAATTGTTTTTAATTGATGATAAGTTGTGACTTTTAAGGTTTTTTTTTATATTTTGAAATAATAATAATAAAAGAGGGATAATTACTTGCGACCCATAAAAATTGGTCTGTGACACATGGGTCCCGACCATAGACTGTATAAAAGAATGGACAGCGTTACGCCCCTAGACTCTACAGACCGTAAATGAAGCCCATTGGTCAGCTGTGTGCAATCCGTCATCTTTCAATATGGCGTCATATCCTGCAGAATGACACCAGACCATTATTGGTTGGGTAGCTTGTCAATCAAATCGTCCCGCCCCTCCCAGAGCATAACCTACTTTATCGTCAATTTTTAAATAAATAGGACCATAGTTTACCAAAACACATATCATGATGATTGAAAGGAGACTTTAAACTAGCGACTGGAAGCATATAGTATTTATGACCATTTTTATTAAAGGTAAGAAAATCTAGTCTAAAGTTTGTCAAAAACCCATCCGCTTGCGTTAAAATAAATTGACACCCTCAGGGGTAAAACAGCGAAACTACAGGCCATTCATATGAACTGTCTCTTCCGTATTGGCGTCAATGTAAAAATCTCAGGCTGGCCCCTTGTTCCAGACTCCTGACCCACTGTTTGGGAACCAGTGATCTCTAACCCTGGTGGGCCGTGAGGAGATTACAAGTGGGCCCCCAAATAACAGAACACTTAAGATACAGTAACAGATGGGAGGCCTGTGAACGCTTTCCATACGTTCAAGTGCATTTATATAGAGCTTTTATCCAAAGCGCTTTACATTAGGCATTACATTCACCCATTCACACACACATTCATACACCGATGGAGGAGGAAACCATGCAAGGCACCAACCTGCTCATCAGGAGCAATTAGGGGTTCAGTGTCTTGCTCAAGGACACTTTGACACTAACTCTGGGGGAGCCCGGGATCAAACTCGGAACCTTGAGGTTCCCATCCGGCCGCTCTAGCGGCCACTCTACCCCCTGAGTCACTGACACCCCTAGACCCTGGGCCCTGATCCAGACAACATGGGGAACCACTGATCCAACACAGACTGACAGAAACAAGAGGGAAGGGAGCACATCTGTTTGGCTGGAGTGAAAACCCCCAACAAGGAGCTCTTTGGTACAAATGGGTGACAACATTGATTAGCAAAATAGGGAAGAGACCTCAAGGCACTCTTGTGGACAAATTAAAAAGCCTTTAATAGTGTAGTGGTAACTTAGCAAGAATAAGAGATACACTGACGAGTTGCGACATCACAGGCTCATTAACATACAGAATGGGTGACTAGTAGGCAGGCAAAAAAAACAACACACACGAGACAAAATGTATAGCCTTACAAAACCCACCATGAAAACCTAACCTAACAAAAAATAAGAAACAAAACAAAACTGACAGACACTCTCAATAACATGAAGTGGAAAAACAAAGAAGTTTAACCACTTGAACCTCAGCATGCCTGTTCTGGGAGGAACATTCAGCAAAACATAGCAGATCTACAAGCTCACAAAGCGTCACATTGCAATTTGTTTTGGCAAAGAGAGTTGGAATAATAGACGGTTTAAGATGGTGAACCTCTTTCAACCTTGAATCCCTATCTTGGGCATTGTCACCTTCCTAAAATAATGGCCTACGTCATTTTTGCCTGAATCATCTGTTCATGACACTGGCCACCTCTGATATACAGTTTACAGTTCAGGCATTTAGCAGACGCTCTTAATCCAGAGCGATTTACAGTAAGCAAGGACACAAGATAATACACCATAATACATCAAATGCATAGAAATAGTAATCTAATAATAAAGTAATACATAAGTAAACCAATAATCTAATAATAACTAATACATATATAAACCAAGGCATCTGTCTACATAACATGCTATATAAGTTACATTTTAGCCTTTGCATAATCCTGTGAGGTCATCAAGGCTAGGACAAGTGCTACGGGCTGAGATGGAGTCTGAAGAGGAGAGTCTTCAGATTAGGGCAGAAGATTGGGAGTGAGTCTGCAGTTCTAACTGCTATGGGGAGTTCATTCCATAGTTTGGGAGCCAGAAGGGAGAAGAGTCTGGGACGTGTGGAGCGTTGCCCCGGATGTTTTAGTGAAGGTTCTGACAGTTCGCTGATCTAAGAGAGCGGGAGGGGTTGTAGGGGATCAGGCTTTGAAGATAAGGGGGTGTCATACCTTTGGTTGCTTTGTATAGGCCAACGTCAGTGTTTTGTACTCTGTGCTGGGGGGCAGCAACTGGGAGCCAATGGAGGGAGAGGAGAAGGGGGGAGACATGTGAACATTTTGACTGGTTGAAGACCAGTCGTGCTGCTGCATTCTGGATCGTTTGGAGAGGCTTAAGTGCACATGCCGGGAGGCCAGTAAGGAGAGAGTTACAATAGTCAGGTTTTTATATGACTGATGGCTGGATAAGGAGCTGGGCTGACTCCTGGGTGAGGAAGGGTCTGATCACCATGTCAAGAGTGACTTTTTTGTTTTTCAATTAATGTGCCTAAACCTGGACTGAATCAGTTACTCCACACATAATGTGGCTTAAGTCAGGTTTACGATTGCCCAAGTCAGAACACACATTTACATTTAAAGGTGATTAATGAATAAGTGGTGAATAAGTGTTAAATAGCTCTACTGTATATTCTGATAGTAATTATTGCCACAGCATGTTTGTTCAGTAATAGTCTGTCTCTCCAGCTCTTTAACCCATTCAAACCGGGAACGCATCTGTGTAACCACTTTATCCATATTTTATACTTTGGCTATTCAAAAATAGCAGATATAAATGCTCATAGCGCGGCACCGAGTGCCGCACTATGAGCTTGTAGATCTGCAAAAAAAAAAATCGTGAACGTTTTGAATATATTTTATTTTTTTGACTCAAATCTTTGATTCTGGGGATCCTTATTACAAAATATTTTGAGATTTTCAATACATTACATTATGGGCCTAATTTTGGGATAAGTTTGAGCACCACTGATATAGAACAACAATATTTTGTTTAAGAAAACTGCTAGGATTTAGAAGACATTTGTAGAATCGGGCTCAGGTCTTAAAGGTTCTATGACATTCATTTTCACTTTTTTTATTTTCAATGTTTTATTTGGGGTTTTATGACCTCAATTACACCCCAAAAACCTGAACTTAGAACATTCAGTGGATTTTCTGTGGTCTGGGGTTTTCTGAATAATTAGGCTGAAAAGTAATCTGAGCTTGGCCCTTCGACAGTGAGGTCACAGTCGATTAATCCCGCCCACTCTCCTCCTCGCCCCTCCCATCCCCTATCCTTTCCTTTGGGGGGGGCGGAGCAGAGGCGGTGATTGACAGGCAAAATCCCTCACCAGCGACACCCGCAGGCAAAGATTTCTTTTTTCATTGCAGTTGAAAAGGCTTTAGAAATGTGAGAGAAAAACACCTGCCATGAATCACTGGAATGGAATTTTCACTTAAAACTTTTTGTACACTTTTGAAGGACCAGGACAAAGACTTTGAATGTGGTGTAAAAGGACCAGGTTGTGATTATGTTACAGCTCGGCCAATTTGTGTTGCATCCAACATTTACAATATTCACTTATTATTATTCAAAGTGACATTTACACCACATCACAGTCACTATGAGAGAGAGAGAGAGAGAGAGAGAGAGAGCGAGAGAGCGCGAGAGAAAGAGAGAGAGAGAGAGAGAGAGAGAGAGAGAGAGAGAGAGAGAGAGAGAGAGATTTGAGCTTGTATTCATTAGACAGTATTTGTAACCATTATGACAAATGAAATTCCGGGAGTAGGACGGAGGCCCCATAGCAAAAAGCTGAGCTTCAGTTAAAGTACCAAAAGTTTAAGTAAAAGTATAAAGTACTCATTATGCAGAATGTCCCATTTCACAAGTTTTAAAATGTATAAAAACTCTTTTGATGGCGGTGTGTGACGGAGGAAAATGTCACCATCATTTAAAACCTCTTGGATATGATTATAGTGAGTGTTTGTTCATTATCATTCCATGCCTACAGATGACTCAGCACTTCTATGCATGCAGAATAATGATATGATAATACATGTCATACTTGTTGATGTGTTATTGTGTTCATTGTTTATTATGCTATGCTGATGAATTGAATACATAGGACCACAATGGAAACAACAAGTCCCCAGGATGTTTTTTGTGTTATCCTTTTAGCCTAAATGTCTTAGTCCTGAACCACATGCTGATTACATTTCTTCTGACTGATAAAGTATTGAATGGATCAAATCAATGTGACCTGATGAAGAGGACCAGTGTGTGTTCCTCACATTAAGGACAGAAGCAGAACAAAAATAAACCAATTAACAATTATTTTAGACATGGGTTATAATTTAATTTAGATTGGGACAGCCCCACTTAATCCAAGACACAGATTGAAACACATTCATTATAAAGATGAAGATCAGGATTTATTTTAAAAGAGAGGGAAATAATATAGTTTATGGGTCTGAGTCTGTGGAATAATTAGTTAGTGGTGGAAAAAGTACTCAAATGTTTTACTTTTGAGTACTTGAGTAAAAGTACAAAAGTATTGTTATCAAAATGTACTTAAAGTACCAAAAGTAAAAGTACTAAAATGTTTGAAAATAGCAGATCTATGTAGTGCGGCACAGAGTGCCGAGCTTGTAGGTCTGCTTTTTTTTTCTTTTTTTTTGTGCAAATCTTTTAATACATTTTAACTCAAATCTTTGCTTCTGGGGGTCCCTGGAACAAAATATTTTCAGTTTTTTTTTTTTCCTAATTTTGGGACAAGTCTTTCTCCCAGCATAAGTTTTTCTCATAGCAACATAAGTAAAAGAAAGAAGAGAAAACTGTTACGATTTAGAAGACATTTGTAGAATCCCCCAGAAGCAATAATATTTGAGTTACAAATGTTCGCTTTAAAAAATATATATATTGAAAGATTTTCACGATAAAAAAAAATAGCAGATCAAGCTCATAGCGCTTTACATAGATTGTGCATTACATTCACCCATTCACACACACATTCACACACCGATGGAGGAGGAAACCATGCAAGGCACCAACCTGCTGATCTGGAGTAATTATAGTAGAGCAGATAGTAGGAACAATCGTTCACTTTGTGATACAAGCGTGAAAATTGGCATGAACATTCCTTTAGGTCAACTCTTTGACTTTTTTAATCGAGCCACTCAAAAATCCAAGATGGCGGCCATTTTTCAAGATGGCCGATACCTTAGTGGGCAGTTAAGTGATATGATGGTTTATTTGGTGATACAAGCATGAAAATTGGCATGAGCAGTCTCTGTGGGTCACTTGACAATAGGCCACCCACAGCTACTTGAAATTTCAAGATGGCGGCCATTTTTCAAGATGGCCAACACTTTAGTGGAGCATTTAAGTTATATAATGGTTCATTTGGTGATACAAGCATGAAAATTGGCATGAGCAGTCTCTGTGGGTCACTTGACAATAAGCCACCCACAGCTACTTGAAATGTCAAGATGGCGGCCATTTTTCAAGATGGCCACCACCTTAGTGGACTAGTTAAGCTTAAGAAATCATTTAGTTGGTGATACAAGCATGAAAATTGCCATGAGCCGTCTCAAAAGGTCATTTGACAAGAAACCGCCCACAGCCACTTGAAATTTCAAGATGTCAATCTTTAAATGATACCTTTTCTCATAGAAATGTATTGGGTTCCTCAAAAAGCTCTGTCAAGAGAGGTTGTTTGACTGTGTTTTGTCTGACTCCTCGCCCACGACCTGTCCAGTTTGGTAAGACCTGTCAGGAGTTGCCTCCCACCGGCATAGCTCTCAGGGTTCACTGAGGTAGGCCTAAACAAGCTCCCTTACCACGACAAGGTAACAGTCACAAGGGAGGATATATATATATATATATATATATATATATATATATATATATATATATATATATATATATATATATATATATATAAACTAACAGCCATTACATGTGTCAAATAAATACTAAGGGGTGGGGAAACAAAAAATAAGATGAATAAATTAGCACAGTTGTGGTGCTGATAAGCACAGTTGTGGTGCTGAACGGACAGTGCTCCAAAATTATGAGTAATGGCTAATACTGAATGGCAATAGCCACGGAACCATGACAAACGATACTAAGGAACTAAACTGAAAATGTGCTTCACTGTTAGATATGGCAGTGGAAGGCAGTGGAAGCAATGTTACAAAGTAACAACTGAAAATTACACAGTAATAGACTAGATAAAAAGTAAAACATGATGCGTCGATGTGACGAGGGGAAGCCGAGCCATAGGCCTCCACTTGAAAACACAGAGGACAACAGGGAATAACTCTGGCAAAATAAACATGCAAATAGGTTCTAGCAGGGGCAACTACATAGGCATGTGAAACTGAGTCCATATCTGAAGCAGTTACACCTTCCAGTACATGCCTTGGAGCACCCACATTTGGTCAACTCCCAACAACTCTCCGCAATAGGTGGAAGTGGAGTCCAGAAGACTTTCCACTTCTCGTCCTGTTCCACCCATCCCCAGTCAGATGGGCTCGGCATTTGTGGATGTCGCTTCAATGCCTGTCCCCACACGTATCCAGCCTCATAAGAAGCATGTTTGGCATGCTCTTTGAGTGCTGCTTGAGTTGGTGGGATCAAGTCATATTGTCTTTGCTTTCTGGCAAAGAGATCAAGCCTGGCCTCGTTCACAGTTGTGACATCGCTGGACCGGTCATACATTAGATCTTCTTGGCCTCTTGACATGGATATCTTTGGTATCTTCAGTGTCTTCAGCAGATGTAGATGCTCTCTTTTGGGCCCTTTCCAGCTCTGTGTTGTTGAACCTAAGTTTACAGCTTGAATTATATTTTGCTCTGTTTCTTGTCGATGTGCTTTCTATGCCATCACCTTCATCTAGTCGGGTTGGACTAAGTAAGATAGGCAGAGCATTGATCTTATGAAATAATGGAACATTTCTTGCAATGGTATCATAACCAGTACGATCGTGCTCTCTGTTGAATAAACTCGGCTGAATGAGTTTTTCCTTGGTGACCTGCTGACAAATTAAACATCTGTCCCAGTTAGTTTTCACAACTGTTATGATGGCTTCTGCCATGTCTGCAGCATAGGCAGAGGCCGAGGGTTTATCCTTTTACCACCTTTTACCAAGCACTTTGATGTATGGGATACAACTAAGTTCGTGCCTTAACCCTACACTTAGTTCGATCGTTCATCCAATGCCATTTAAATCCTGAGCGATCTGTACACCATCCGGTTAACTAAAACCCCATTAACCTTGGCTCGGCTCTCCCGTGCTGGCACAACCTGTCAATTCAGGTGCGGCTATCTAACTGTTTTGGGGTAAATTAGACAGCATTTGGGATACCAACTTTCAATTAGCTGACATTGAACCCCACTCTGAGTTTAACAGCAGTGATATATCACCAGTGTGCCCTGGTAGTGCAGATATTCACTCTTATCTAATCTATCTATGATCAACAAATCAACACAACTATATTGTGATGTGTTAAAAGTTGTTCTTTAGCATAATAATAATAATCGTATAATCGTCCTTAATGAAAAAAAAACATACATTTCTATGAGAAAATGTATCTTTTGAGGATCCAGGGGGCGGCCATCTTGAAAATAGAAATGTAAAGTGGCTGGGAGTGTTTTCTTGTCAAGCAACCCTTAGAGACTGCTCATGCCAAATTTAATGCTTGTATCACCAAATAAACCATTATATAACTTAATTGCTCCACTAAAGTGTTGGCCATCTTGAAAAATGGCCGCCATCTTGAAATTTCAAGTAGCTGTGGGTGGCCTATTGTCAAGTGACCCACAGAGACTGCTCATGCCAATGTTCATGCTTGTATCACCAAATAAACCATCATATCACTTAACTGCCCACTAAGATGTCGGCCATCTTGAAAAATGGCCGCCATCTTGGAATTACAAATGGCTCAGACAATTTTCTTGTCAAGTGACCCATGGAGACTGCTCACGCCAATTTTCACGCTTGTATCATAAATTGAAAGATCGTAGCACTTATCTGCTCCGCTAAAGCGCTCGCTCTCACTCTGTTGTGTGTCAGAAACTGAAGGCAGTCACAGCCTGCACCTATATAGAGGAGAGCTTAATTAGATAGTTGGAAACACCTGCTGACCAATTAACCCTCACAAATCCCTCCTCCACCCACAGCAGTTAAAAATAACTACATGTTCAGAAATCTTGAGATTTTCTTTTTAATTTCTATTGGTTTAATCCCCGATTTAGCCTATATCTTGTTTTTTTTATTGTAAAACATTAAAAACAGTTTAGAAAAAACTAAAGAATAATGTTGCAAATGTTCAGAAGTATACTAGGGGAGCTCTATTTGGTGTTTTGGTGATTGACATCACAAAAGCATAGGCAAAAATATGCTGAAAAGCTAAATCAGACACATTTTGGCAGCTATCTTTAAATAAATGGCCGCCATCTTTGATTTTCAAGTGGCTCGATTACAAAAATCGATAAATGACCTCTAAAGATGATCTGTACCAAGTTTCACGCTTGTATCACCAAGTGAACGATTCTCCCAAAATATTGCTTTTATCCGCTGCACTATTAGGGGTTCAGTGTCTTGCTGAAGGACACTTTGACACTAACTCTGGGGGAGCCCGGGATCAAACTGGCATCCGGCCACTCTACCCCTGAGCCACTGCCGCTACTCAAAAATAGCAGATCTACAAGCTCATAGCGGGAGCTTGTAGATCTTCTATTTTAAAATAACACATTTTCTCAATAAAACTGTTAGGATTTAGAGGACATTTGTAGAATCCCCAGAATAATCCCTAAAAAAGATTTGAGTTACAAATGTTTGCTTTAAAAATATATATATTCAAAGATTTGCACACATTTTCATGATTAAAAAAAAACATAGCAGATCTTCAAGCTCATAGCGCGGCACTCAGTGCCGTGCTATGAGCTTGTAGATCTGCTATTTTTTTAATAGCCAAAGACATCTGAAAATGACACAGATGCGTTCCCGGTCTTAATGGGTTATTTATTCCAGTGGTTCTCAATTTTTTTCGTCCCAAGGACCCCCAAATTGATATGTATGTGGCCGCGGACCCCCATCTGAAAAGATGTTGTGCCAGGGACCCCCAGAAGCAAAGATTTGAATTACGAATGTTTGCTTTAAAAAAAATTATATTCAAAGATTTGCACAAATGTTCACGATTAAAAAAATTAATAGCATATCTAAAAGCTCATAGCGTGGCACTCGGTGCCGCGCTATGAGCTTGTAGATCTGCTATTTTTGAATAGCCAAAGTATAAAAGGTTAAAGAGGTTAAAAATATTGTGACGCTATATTAACTAATTTTGCTGGGGACCCCCTGGTACCCCCCCAAGGACCCCTGGGGGTCCCCGGACCCCACTTTGAGAACCAATGATTTAGAGCTATTTCATCCAGAGGGGGACATGTGTTTTCCAGCTCCATCCAGCTGAGTGCTGCCAACAGAGGACACAACACATAGCTGGGTATGGGAAGCCTTCTGCTGTCCTGAATGACCCAAAGTAGAAACTTAAAGATCTACAAGCTGCTTACCTTAACCCATTCAATACGGGAACACATCTGTGTCATTTTACATTTATTGGGCTATTCAAAAATAGCAGATCTACAAGCTCATAGCGCGGCACCGAGCTTGTAGTTCTGCTATTTTTGAATAGTCAAAGTATAAAATGATGGTTAAAGTGGTTACACAGATGTGTTCTTAAACGGTTAAGTGCAAGGCATCAACTGTCACGATGACTGTCCATCATGAGGGCTGGTCCAATGTCCTTCTCTTCCCTGTGAATATACCATCAGATCAAATGTAAGTTGGCGGCCATTTTGACAGAGACAAACTTCCTACTACTAGGACAGAGGTGGAGGTGGAGAACTGCGACTCAGGGTCTTACCTGTATAGATGAATCAAGCAGGTCAGATATCCTCTGTGGGTCCTACGGCTGGCCACACCCCTTCCACCATCGTACTATTCACTCTCCCTGGGTTGTCAAAAACACAATCTGCACAAAGAGCAGAATAGCAAATTATTCTGTTCTCTTTCATTGTTCTTATGAGACCACATTGACTTATTTTCTTCTTCATAATATCTTACAACTTAACTAAGGATATAGTAGCCTACTTCAAATACAATGGAATAAGGTAGTCATGGTCAGTGTCCTGGTCAGTATCATGTCAGTATCATGGTCAGTATCATGTCAGTATCATGGTCAATATCATGTCAGTATCATGGTCAGTATCATGGTCAATATCTCAGTCAGTATCATATCAGTATCTAGTCAGTATCATGGTCAGTAACATGGTCAATATCTCAGTCAGTATCATGGTCAGTATCATGGTCAATATCTCAGTCAGTATCATGTCAGTATCATGGTCAGTATCATTGTCAGTATCATGTCAGTATCATGGTCAGTATCATGGTCAATATCTCAGTCAGTATCATGTCAGTATCTAGTCAGTATCTAGTCAGTATCATGGTCAGTATCATTGTCAGCATCATGGTCAATATCATGGTCAGTATCACAACACAAATTTACGCATGAATTATTTACAAATGAATAATTTAACTTTTAACTATACTATAAATTATTCTCAACCTTTTAATACACCATTTTAATATATTCCCCTTTTAACCATTAATTTGTTTCTCTAATTGATTCAATATTTGTAAAGTATAACCATCCAGGTAATTGTAGCTAAAACCAACTATTAGTGTCTCAAGACACTCAAACCAAATGGTTTTCATGTCACAAAATAAGCAGAATGACCCTTTAATGTCTCACTATGCTGCTGCCTCACTAACCAAGGCTAGCTAGCTAGCTTGTAGCTTAGCATATTGTTTAGCATTAAACCTCTTCATAAACATCACTAAAACGATACAGTGTTGACACTAAAGTACATTTAAAACATTAACACAACATTAACACAACCACTGTTGGTTTTTATCAAGTATCTGGACTCAAACAAGCAAATAAAGTATGTTATGTTAGCATTAGCAACAGGCTAATGCCTAGTGGTTTCACAACAACACTAAACAGAATTCTCTTTGGTCTGTGGACTCTAATAAGAGCATGTCTCATTAGCTCTGATGTATTATGGAAATGTACAATAAATGATGATTATTCTGTGTTTTCATACCAGTACATTATAATAAATTATTATTCTGTGTTTTCATACCAGTACATTATCTATAATAAATTATTATTGTGTGTTTTCATACCAGAAGTTCTTCTTCACAGCAACCAAACAAAACCACCTGGCAGGAAGTGACGCTTACAGAACAGGAAGCAGTTCCTGAATATATATGGTGTATTGCGCCCTCCAGTGGGAACAACATGCAACTACACCTCTAAATCACACATCTCTAGTAGCCCTATGACTAATCCTATAGTTACTTCAAAGAAACCTTAACATCTAAAGAGCATTCATACAATGTCCTAACTAAGATGTTTGCCTGAGCGTACACTTTGCAACACAGTCTATGGATGTCTCTATCATCTGTGAGAGGAAATACTGCCTGTTGT
>NC_137608.1:50607614-50645114 GCF_963280865.1 Gymnoscopelus braueri | reverse complement strand
TAATAATAATAATAATAATAATAATAAATTATTATTATTATTATTATTATGACAACATGCATCCAATGACTTATTTACTTAATATGGCAAATGGCAAATAATATGCTAGATTGATTCTAAATAACACTTGGTGACCAAAATGAACAGATCTAAAGATCTACATCTTGTCGCAATTCGACACGTTGTGAGCTTGTAGATCTGTTGTTTGTTTTTTACAAGCAATGCATTCTGGGCCATGAGCAGTGTTGCCATATCTGCTTATTATAAGCGACTTTGGTCTTGTTTTTCTGTAAAGTTGCTTGTAAATATTGGTAGTTGCGGGTTGCTTTTTTGGGGGGGCTTGTTTCTAAAGTGTAGTTATTTGGGCTTGCTTCCATTTAAAACATTTGTTTAAACCAGTTCTCAAACATTTGCATGTCAAGGTCAAGGTCTTTTTTCAAATGAATGTCTTTTTTCCGCAGACCCCCATCTGTTTCAAATAATATTCCAAATATTTCACCTTTTCTTTTTGAAAACGGCAGATCTACAAGCTCACAACGTGTCGCAAATGCGACGCACGGTGAGCTTGTAGATCGGCTATTTTCAAAGAGCCAATGTGTGGTTTTTAAAGTGCAGACTTGTTTTCATAGACCTGGCTCCTTATTTCTCTCACACAATCTGGCAACACTGGCTGAGCGCTCGAGACTCGTCGAGAGATTGGCTCGCGACGCAACGGGAAGATGGGAAGACTGTCTAAAGAAAGTTAGACAAATTGTGTTGCTTTGGATTCATCAAAAGAATTATAAACCGGCTTCAGAGAAGATAAAAGAAAGAAGAAGAAGCGGCGGACATTTTAGGTGAGTGTTGACACACAGAAATACTATTTATGTAGGCTTTTTAGCCTACTATTACTGTATTGAAGTGCGTAGGCTGCATGTCTGGATGTTTTTGAAGTCAATCACAAGTCATCATGACCCAACTCTATGGTCAGGACACATTGTTTAGTTATTTAATTTGTCTTGATAAAGGTATTAAGACAATAATTACAAGAAATGATAGTGGGATATACAATATAATTTATGATATAGGCTACTGTCTGTACTGTGTGTGTGTGTGTGTGTGTGTGTGTGTGTGTGTGGACACACGCTTTCAGTGATGAAGCTACAGAGTGTTTTAATAGCCTATCCCGTGAACTCTGAACATTAATGATTCGCTTATCTCTCTCTGTGTGTGTGTGTGTGTGTGTGTGTGTGTGTGTGTGTGTGTGTGTGTGTGTGTGTGTGTGTGTGAGAGAGAGAAAAAAGAACCCAGGAAGAGATAACCATTATGTGTTTTGCCACCCCCCTCCCACAAAGAGAAGAAAACAGTTTGAAGGTAAAGTGATATTGTTTTGTTAAATATTAAAGTAATCATTACTTGTTCAGTAACAGGGGTCTCCCAGACTCTCCACCTATTTAGTAAGCCGAAAATGCATGTCCAGGAATACCAAATTTAACCAATCAGAACTCATACAGGATACAGGATAAATAAGTGCAATTGGAAGTGATGACACAAAGAAGTGGGCATACAAAATTTGAAACTGAATTGTCTACTTAATTAAAGAGATGGAGAGACCCCTGCTTTAAAGCTGCACTATGTAACTTTCCTCTTCTTCAAGTGCTGTAACCTTTTACCATTGAGCTAATAGAGCCTGCCTGCTTGCTCAGGTGATACATTGAATCTTGACCATGAGATCAAAATTCATGTCAGATCCTGTCTGTGTCTAGGTGAGAGCAGGGAGACGAAATACAACCACCCCAATTGTATAAGTTATATAGTATTATTTGTATTAACATACTCTAACATACAGATTGTATAAGTTATATTGTATTAATATACTCTACGATACAGATTGCATAAAATTACATTTTATTCCACTTAAACTTTCTAACAAAAAAACATCTTGTTTTATCCAAAATATATCACTTGCACTACCTTTAGACTCTGACTCGTCTGAATACGGTGGAGATGCTGTTGTTCCCCAAGCTATCCACGACGAAATGTCAAGTACAGTCGTACCCAGAAGAAGGCCAAAGAGTTGGACCTGGACCTACAGCATCTTAAAACTAAGTAAGCAATGACAAATTTTAACGAAACATTTTCATGAGTTTGCTCTTCTCTTTTTGTATATATCTATATGTTGGTTATTTGTTCTCATGTTCTTTTTTACTTAGATCTTGACCACAAATGTTAAAAAAAAAACATTATATAGAAAGCATGTTATATGGAGTGGACAGATGCTAGGTTCATTATTAAACTGGTATCCTACTAAGGCATACATCAATTCAGTTTTTATTTTTTATTTTTCCGTACCCTGTTCATGCTTTAAGATGCAACAAATTAGAGATTCCAGTTTCCAGTGAGAAGCTTCAACCACACATACACACACACACACACACACACACACACACACACACGCACACGAACACACACACACACAGGCGCGCAATTTCAGCCTCTGTCAGTAGGGGGGGGTGGGCAATATTTTGTCGGAGGAGGGGGGGGGGGACAAAAGCTATGGAACTCTGACTGGTATTATTTTATACTATGGGATTGGAAATAATAGAACATTATTCACATGGTGGCCATTTTAGCATTTTGCATTGAATAAACAGGGTGGCAACGGGGTGGCATTTCATTAACTTAATAGCAAAATAGCCGCCGTGTGAATATGGTCTTCAGAGACCACACCCCCTTGTCACCGTGCATAATAATACATAATGTACAGAGTAGACCAGTGGAGTGATCCAGCATTTTATTTGGGTTTTCTCTTCTGAAGTGACCAGATATTTTAATTTCTGATTCAAGTTGTCCCCCTTTCTTTCTTTCTTTCTTTCTTTCTTTCTTTCTTTCTTTCTTTCTTTCTCTTCAACAGAATCAGAATCATCTTTATTGTCACATCACAGGTTAAAGGTGTAAAGAAGTGGGTGAAATTATTTTTAGTGCAGCTCCATTATTTTAGTCATTTTCAGAAAGAGAAAGAATAGAAGACAGGGGAGGGGCAAGGAGAGAATAAAAGATGAATTAAACAAAGATATTTACATACAGTATGTACATGAGGTTAGACATAAGGTGCATAAGGTACAGTATGTAAATGAGGAGACATAAGGTGCATCAGCAGCAGCTATACTGTTCATGACATGTGCAATAATCCAGACTGTCCTCTTTCCAGAAACAGATGATGTAACATCATATCTTTAATCTGATTGGCTGATTCTTCTGAACTAAAGAACGAGTCCTCCTTCATTCTCTTTCAGACTCCAGAACTTCTCTTTCAGTAAACATCTGTTTATTCTGATCTGTTTATTCTGATCTGTTTATTCTCATCTTTTCATTCTCATATGTTTATTTTCATCTATTAAATTCAGTTCAGTTTTTATCAGTGATGATAAAGATTACAGCCACCCTCCTCATCCTCTCCTCTGTACTTCATGTCAAAGCGATCCCAGGAAGTAAGTACATTATATTTATGTTATTATATAATATATACATTTATATCTACTGTTATCATATAAAACCAAATATGAACGATGCACAATACAAACACGCACGCACGCACGCACGCACGCACGCACGCACGCACGCACGCACGCACGCACGCACGCACGCACGCACACACACACACACACACACACACACACACACACACACACACAAAGGGAAGCCAGTTGATAGGTACACACACACACACGCACGCACGCACGCACGCACGCACACACACACACACATTTTATACTTTGCCTATTCAAAAATAGCAGATATACAAGCGCTACGAGCTTGTAGATCTGCTATTTTTGAAAAATCGTGAAATTGTGTGCAAATCTTTTAATATCCCTGCTGAAAAAACCAGCACAAACCAGCTTATGGTGGTTGCTGGTTTTAGCTGGTTTTAGCTGGTCTTAGCTGGTCTTAAGCTGGTTTAGATGGCATACCAGGCTGGACAAGCTGGTCAGGCTGGTCAGGCTGGTTTGCCAGTGTAGTTGGTTAGCTGGTCACTAAGCTGGTTTCTGCTGGTCTTTGCTGGTCAGCCAGCTGGCTGGCTGGACTGACCAGCAAAGCCAAGCTGGTAGCTGGTCTTTGCTGGTCAAATGGGTGGACTGCCCAGCAAAGACCAGCTTACCAGCTAGACTTAGCTGGTCAGATGGCTGGACACTGGACAGACCAGGAAAGACCAGCTTAGCAGCTGGTCAAGTTTGGTTAGATCAGTGGTTCTCAACATGTGGATCGGGACTCCCAGGGCGGTCCCCACGTGATTTGGGGGTGGTCCCCAGATGACAGTGAAGTGATAATTTAAGGACCTTTAAGACCTTTTTAATGCTTATTTGCATGTCATGTAAATGTGTATTTTTTGTAAACACTGAATAATTCCAGTAAAGTATATTTAAAAAAAAAGAAAAGAAAAGTGTTGAGAACCACTGGGTTAGATCACTGTTTCCCAAACAGTTGGTTGGGACCTATTTGTCCCAGGAAAGGTCCCTTTTTTTCCCGTTTCCTACAAAAATATATTATATTATTCTTTCAAAAGATTTCCCACCCACAAATCTAAAATCTTCATAAATAAAAAAAATATATTTAAGATTTCTCAAAATAATTTAATTAATAAATAAAAAAGAAGAAATTCCATCAATTAATAAATAAAAAACACACACAGTGAAAATAGCAGATCTACAAGCCCGGGACGCGTTGTGAGCCTTCAGATCTGCTATTTTAACTGTTTGGATCCGGGGAGACATCATACCTGCCAACATTAGACTTTGAAGATTTTCTTCAGTTACAATTGCCCCAACCAGTATATATACAGCATATTATTATTATTATTATCATCATTATTATTTTTATTTCTTGTCCTTTTCTTGTGATGTGACACAAATAATATATGTAATAATAATAATTATTATTATTATTATTAATATTAGTTTTAAAAAGGGTAATAATAATAATAATAATAATAATAGTAATAATAATAATAATAATAATAATAATAATAATAATAATAATAATAATAAATTATTATTATTATTATTATTATGACAACATGCATCCAATGACTTATTTACTTAATATGGCAAATGGCAAATAATATGCTAGATTGATTCTAAATAACACTTGGTGACCAAAATGAACAGATCTAAAGATCTACATCTTGTCGCAATTCGACACGTTGTGAGCTTGTAGATCTGTTGTTTGTTTTTTACAAGCAATGCATTCTGGGCCATGAGCAGTGTTGCCATATCTGCTTATTATAAGCGACTTTGGTCTTGTTTTTCTGTAAAGTTGCTTGTAAATATTGGTAGTTGCGGGTTGCTTTTTTGGGGGGGCTTGTTTCTAAAGTGTAGTTATTTGGGCTTGCTTCCATTTAAAACATTTGTTTAAACCAGTTCTCAAACATTTGCATGTCAAGGTCAAGGTCTTTTTTCAAATGAATGTCTTTTTTCCGCAGACCCCCATCTGTTTCAAATAATATTCCAAATATTTCACCTTTTCTTTTTGAAAACGGCAGATCTACAAGCTCACAACGTGTCGCAAATGCGACGCACGGTGAGCTTGTAGATCGGCTATTTTCAAAGAGCCAATGTGTGGTTTTTAAAGTGCAGACTTGTTTTCATAGACCTGGCTCCTTATTTCTCTCACACAATCTGGCAACACTGGCTGAGCGCTCGAGACTCGTCGAGAGATTGGCTCGCGACGCAGCGGGAAGATGGGAAGACTGTCTAAAGAAAGTTAGACAAATTGTGTTGCTTTGGATTCATCAAAAGAATTATAAACCGGCTTCAGAGAAGATAAAAGAAAGAAGAAGAAGCGGCGGACATTTTAGGTGAGTGTTGACACACAGAAATACTATTTATGTAGGCTTTTTAGCCTACTATTACTGTATTGAAGTGCGTAGGCTGCATGTCTGGATGTTTTTGAAGTCAATCACAAGTCATCATGACCCAACTCTATGGTCAGGACACATTGTTTAGTTATTTAATTTGTCTTGATAAAGGTATTAAGACAATAATTACAAGAAATGATAGTGGGATATACAATATAATTTATGATATAGGCTACTGTCTGTACTGTGTGTGTGTGTGTGTGTGTGTGTGTGTGTGTGTGTGTGTGTGTGTGTGGACACACGCTTTCAGTGATGAAGCTACAGAGTGTTTTAATAGCCTATCCCGTGAACTCTGAACATTAATGATTCGCTTATCTCTCTCTGTGTGTGTGTGTGTGTGTGTGTGTGTGTGTGTGTGTGTGTGTGTGTGTGTGAGAGAGAGAAAAAAGAACCCAGGAAGAGATAACCATTATGTGTTTTGCCACCCCCCTCCCACAAAGAGAAGAAAACAGTTTGAAGGTAAAGTGATATTGTTTTGTTAAATATTAAAGTAATCATTACTTGTTCAGTAACAGGGGTCTCCCAGACTCTCCACCTATTTAGTAAGCCGAAAATGCATGTCCAGGAATACCAAATTTAACCAATCAGAACTCATACAGGATACAGGATAAATAAGTGCAATTGGAAGTGATGACACAAAGAAGTGGGCATACAAAATTTGAAACTGAATTGTCTACTTAATTAAAGAGATGGAGAGACCCCTGCTTTAAAGCTGCACTATGTAACTTTCCTCTTCTTCAAGTGCTGTAACCTTTTACCATTGAGCTAATAGAGCCTGCCTGCTTGCTCAGGTGATACATTGAATCTTGACCATGAGATCAAAATTCATGTCAGATCCTGTCTGTGTCTAGGTGAGAGCAGGGAGACGAAATACAACCACCCCAATTGTATAAGTTATATAGTATTATTTGTATTAACATACTCTAACATACAGATTGTATAAGTTATATTGTATTAATATACTCTACGATACAGATTGCATAAAATTACATTTTATTCCACTTAAACTTTCTAACAAAAAAACATCTTGTTTTATCCAAAATATATCACTTGCACTACCTTTAGACTCTGACTCGTCTGAATACGGTGGAGATGCTGTTGTTCCCCAAGCTATCCACGACGAAATGTCAAGTACAGTCGTACCCAGAAGAAGGCCAAAGAGTTGGACCTGGACCTACAGCATCTTAAAACTAAGTAAGCAATGACAAATTTTAACGAAACATTTGCATGAGTTTGCTCTTCTCTTTTTGTATATATCTATATGTTGGTTATTTGTTCTCATGTTCTTTTTTACTTAGATCTTGACCACAAATGTTAAAAAAAAAACATTATATAGAAAGCATGTTATATGGAGTGGACAGATGCTAGGTTCATTATTAAACTGGTATCCTACTAAGGCATACATCAATTCAGTTTTTATTTTTTATTTTTCCGTACCCTGTTCATGCTTTAAGATGCAACAAATTAGAGATTGCAAAACAGAAACTGGAGGAAGGGCCCCAATATAGCTCTGCAGCAAAGCCTGACGTCCCTGCTGCAGATAAGCAAACCAGTGACAGCATAGGTGTGTTTAGACAGTGATACTGTTCTATGGAAAATGGTGACAATGTGTACAATATAAGTACTGTGATACTGCCAAAAGGAGCTTAAATATGATTCTCTCCATTTTCAGTTGCAACTCCCTCCGTTTCCTCTTCCCCTGAGTCAGACGATTTGGCATCGACACCTGGGATGTTTGACACCAACGGTGACGAGGTATTGAAGAAACATACTGTGTAGGACAGTGGTTCTTAAAAATAGGGTCCCCAGGGGGTTCCACAGTGTCCCCAGCTAAATAAGAAACAGTTAAGCACAAAAGCACTATTTCAAAAATAGGCAACGTGTCATGATGCATCGTGAGCTTGTAGATCAGCTATGTTTAGCTATTTCTGAACTATTTTTGAACAGTTTTGCCTATGGCATGCACAAAATAGGGATGCCAGGCATAAAGGGTTATTACCAGCTAGAATGTAATCCAATGACAATGTACTGTATAATAATTAATTTAACTCTCCCCACCTACAGTATAGACAGTTGTAGAATTCTGTACTAAATCTAATCCAACAATTAACATCTTCTCTATTGGAGGTCCATGGCACCAACTCTTTTACAAATGGGGTCAACATTTGGGGGTCCTTGACATGAAAATGTCATTTCTTTACAGTAAACTCTGTTTGAAGTGTGCCTGCTTTTGTCCAAAATGAAAGTCTGGGAAATGTCATGGTAAAATGTGTTTTAATTTCTAAAACATGTCTTGTTTTCTTCTGTTTCAGGTCCACATTGGCTCTGGTGTGTGGCTCCAAAAGGAGATCTGGAAGATGGTGGCAGCAAACACCAAGGACTCCCTGTTCATGAAGGAGCTTGCTGTTGCCATTTGGGGAACAAGAACCTGAAGACCATGAGCCTTACAAACAAAGAATGCCCCACTAGCAAGGGCGAGGTCAAACCCTCCTGACCCTAGGACTCAGAGGTATGTTTACTGAGGGGTGGGGGTGGGGGGGGTTTCATTATGACTTGATCTCATAATTCAATCTGTTTTGGCTCTGTGCATGACTGTAGTTCTCTTTTCCAGAAGGTGGAATTCCTGTTAGCGTTACTGTTCATACCTTCATTTGGTTGTCTCAGTGGCATCAATTTCAACCAGAAACACATATAGAGATGTTGGGTGTTTCCAATGTATATCTGCTGCCGAGCCAATCAACTGAAGCTATGAAAAACTGAACGGGAAATGGGAATGTCACCTTCTGGAAAAGAGAACTACAGTCATGCACAGAAGCCTATTATTAGTTTATTATGCAAGTCTTATTAGTTTATTATGCAAGCCTTATTAAGCTTATTAATCAATCATAAAAGAAAATACTCTATTGTAATAAAATAATCGATTTTAGGGCTGAAAAAAATGCCGATCTACAAGCTTGCAACTTGTTGGACGCGTTGTGAGCTTGTAGATCAAAAAAGTTATCAATAGAATAATCGTGTAGAATAATTGATAGTGGCAGCCCTACATGCATGTGTGGCAGGGGTAGCTTTTTCCCCCCAATTGTTGTTGTCCATTGTAGCCATCTGGCTTATTGCCTGCCCACTGCCCACCCACCTTTTCCATTCAAATGCATTTTCCATAACTGAAACAGAGGTTTAAAAAACCACTTCACCCCATTTTCAATTCATCTTCATATAAGTGGTCCTCACTAATACACATTTTAAGATGGCACCATTTATGTCTACTCACTCTGTGTTTCATTGATGGTTCGTGGACAGTTTAGAAACCTGCCTACCTTTGACATCATCGGTAGGCAGGTTTGGTCATTTTGAACAACATTTTTAACTTTTTTATTTGTTAATTATTAATGCAAGAACAATGGCTTCTACTTCTGGCATGCAAACTTTCCAGGCAGAGACAAACTGTAGTTTCTATTAGCTTGGAATTTCCATTGGTGATGTCACTGGTAGGCAGGTTTCTGAACGAGTAGACAGAAATATTGCCATTGTATAATGAACATTAGCGAGGACCAGTTATATGAAGATAAGGTTGAAAATGGGTGAAGTTTAAGTTACATTAAAGGATCTACACCATGAATTAAAAAAAAATATTTGATATTTAATATCATATGGTGTATGTCCCTCTGAGCCTAAATCATCACTCAGATATACTCATCCCAAGTCAATTGTCTCTGGCTTATACAGCACTTTCAGCTGCAATACCAAAACGTCCTCTTGGGCAGGGGGGGGGGGCTACTGAGCAATTCTGTCTGTTAATAAAAAAATATATTAAAAAAAAATATTTAAAAAAAATTCTGCATAAAAAGAAGCATCTAAGAAAAATACAAAATCGAAAAAAAAACACTTTGAACATTTTTGAACAATTCCACCAAGTGTTTGAGGTGCCTGTTTCACCCACTTCCGGGGGGCGGAGCCAAAATCCGAGCCCGAAGTATTTGTTCGTAGACCCCCACTTAGGGGGGGTAGAAAACGTTTCGGAGCGATTCGGGCACTTTTCATTTAACATTGGGTTTGCCATCATTAATGTTTGTGACATCAGAAACATTTCCATTCTGAGATCGCCTGTTCAGACACGCCCATTCTGGAAATCCATGAAATGAGAAGGAATGACTGAATTAAAAAAAAAAACATTTTTTGGGGTACAAGAGACACTGGGGACCCCAAAAAATACAAAAAAACAAGAAAAAAGTGATTTTCATGGTGTAGACCCTTTAAGTTATTCTCAAAACATCACAATTCATACAACTCACCCCATGCATGTCTAAGCTAATTATATTTGTTTTATTGGTGGGGGTTCTTGTTTGTTTTCTTTCAGACTGTTTCCATTGGTGGCTGGAGGGGCAGATCATTAATGGGGAAGATCTCACAAAGAGGAAGAAGGCCATGTGGAGATACATTTCAGAAAAAAATCCAGGACATCAATAGAAAGGACAAGAAATTGTGTGTCTGTGTATGGGGGGGGTGATATGGGGGTAATGCGTTATAGCGCCACCAGCAGGCCGATTTTTGCAAAAACATTTTTGGCTACAACTCTTGCAGATGTTTTCCAAACATCACACAAATCGGTATACAATATCTCCATAGTCATGTGATCAAGACAGATCTGTCAGATTTTTCATATTCTCTCACTCTTTTCCAGTCATTTGAACACGTGTGTGTGTGTGTGTGTGTGTGTGTGTGTGTGTGTGTGTGTGTGTGTGTGTGTGTGTGTGTGTGTGTGTGTGTGTGTGTGTGTGTGTGTGTGTGTGTGTGTGTGTGTGTGTGTGTGTGTGTGTGTGTGTGTGTGTTCCTCAGGTTGAAGTTTATGAATGTATTTGTTTATTTACATAATTATTTGTTATTTGAATGTTTTTTAGGTTTTTTATAAGAGTTTAATAAATTATTGTTATTTATTAAATTGATTCATGATTATTTATTCCTTTGTGGATTTTGCTCACTTTTATATAGGCTACTGTTTTTAAAATATACCACGTGCTGTGGGCACCTGGCTGAAATTCACCATGATCATGCATCCTCTCCAGCAAAGTTGGTCACTGCATATCAGAATACACTTGAATACACATAAATACCAGATAGCAGCTTAAACCAGCTTAAACCAGCTACCAGCTTAAACCAGCTAAACCATCATAAATACCAGCTACCAGCTTAAACCAGCTACCAGCTTAAACCAGCTAAACCATCAAAAATACCAGCTACCAGCTTAAACCAGCTACCAGTTTAAACCAGCAAAACCTACCACCTTAAGCTGGTCAGCCACCAAGACCAGCTTAAGGTGTGTTTTGGACGTCCAAAACACACCTTAAGGTGGTCAACCACCAAGACCAGCTAAAACCAGCTGGTCCAGCTTAGGCTGGTCTAAGCTGGTTTTTTCAGCAGGGATAAATTCTACAAATGTCTTTTAAAGCCTAACAGTTTTTTGAAAAAACTCATGTTGCTATAATATCAGTGGTTCTCAAACTGTTTCATGTCAAGGACCCCGAAATGTATTTGATCCCCCCCCCCCCATCTCAAAATATGTTGTAATAGGGACCCCACCAGAAGCAAAGATTTGAGTCAAAAATGTTCCCTTTAAAAATATATATATTTACATATTTTCACAACATGTTCAAGATCTTTCAAAAATATCAGATATACAAGCTCATAGCGCGGCACTCGGTGCCGCGCTATGAGCTTGTATATCTGATATTTTTGAATAGCAAAAGAAATCTAAAGTGACACAGATGCGTTCCAGGTCTTAATGGGTTAAGAGAGAAGCTTCTAGATCATGTGACAACTGTCTGTCTGTCTGTCTGTCTGTCTGTCTGTCTGTCTGTCTGTCTGTCTGTCTGTCTGTCTGTCTCTCTGTCTCTCTGTCTGTCTGTCTGCCTGCCTGCCTGCCTGCCTGCCTGTCTGTCTGTATGTCTGTCTGTCTGACTGTCTGTAACAGTAAGGTTATTGCGGTTTATTTACATGACAAATCCAAGATGGAGGACAAACAATAACGTTTAAGTTTTAATCACAGGTTAAGGATGTTATCACAGATTTGTTAAGCAATGCTTAAAATGAAGTCGTGCAACACAACTCTAATTAAAATAAATCCTAGATCAACAAGTCCTTGATTAGTCATAAACTAAGCTTTATTTAACCCTTGTTGGTGCTCATTTCACTGTGAAATGGAATAGATTAGATTAAAAGTGTCCTTATTGTCATGATATGTTTACATTGTCAAAGTGAGTCAAATAAAACAATACATAATGAATAAATAAATGAACATTCAGTCTGTCAGGTTGTTCACATCAACATGTCTCTCTCTCTAGTAACTGCTGATGTTTAATAAAATAATAATCCTGATTGGCTGTTGAGTGAATCAGGAAGTGAAATACAAGTTTGGTGAGAAGCTTCAACCACACACAAACACACGCACGCACGCACGCACGCGCACACACACACACACACACACACACACACACACACACACACACACACACACACACACACACACACACACACACGCGCAATTTTAGCCTCTGTCAGTAGGGGGGGGGCAAGATTTTGTCGGAGGAGGGGGGGGTATGGTCTTGTGTGAATATGGTCTTCAGAGACCACACCCCCTTGTCACCCTGCATAATAATACATATGTGCAGAGTAGACCAGTGGAGTGATCCAGCATTTTATTTGGGTTTTCTCTTCTGAAGTGACCAGATATTTTAATTTCTGATTCAAGTTGTCCCCCTTTCTTTCTTTCTTTCTTTCTTTCTTTCTTTCTTTCTTTCTTTCTTGTGTTTCTCTTCAACAGAATCAGAATCATCTTTATTGTCACATCACAGGTTAAAAGTGTAAAGAAGTGGGTGAAATTATTTTTAGTGCAGTTCCATCGTTTTAGATATTTTCAGAAAGAGAAAGAAAAGAAGATGGGGGAGGGGCAAGGAGAGAATAAAAGATGAATTAAACAAAGATATTTACATACAGTATGTACATGAGGTTAGACATAAGGTGCATAAGGTACAGTATGTACATGAGGAGACATAAGGTGCATCAGCAGCAGCTATACTGTTCATGACATGTGCAATAATCCAGACTGTCCTCTTTCCAGAAACAGATGATGTAACATCATATCTTTAATCTGATTGGCTGATTCTTCTGAACTAAAGAACGAGACCTCCTTCATTCTCTTTCAGACTCCAGAACTTCTCTTTCAGTAAACATCTGTTTATTCTCATCTGTTCAATTCAGTTCAGTTTTGATCAGTGATGATGAAGATTACAGCAACCCTCCTCATCCTCTCCTCTGTACTTCATGTCAAAGCGATCCCAGGAAGTAAGTACATTATATTTATGTTATTATATAAAATATACATTTATATCTACCGTTATTATATACAATTAAATATGAACAATGCACAATACACACACACACACACACACACACACACACACACACACACACACACACACACACACACACACACACACACACACACACACACACACACACACACACAGACACGCACACTCCTTTTACTACCTGTACAGTATTGGATCTTGAATGTTGCTCCAAATACATAAACATTAAAACAGATGTTAGGAACTGTTGTTGTGACATCATGAAATAAATCATTCCGTATGAATTACTTTCATAATAAAATACAAAAAAAAAATCTGTTTCAGTGAATAAAACGTTTGACAGGAAGTTACATTTAAAATCCAACCTTTCACTTCGAACCAAACATGCAGTGGTGTAAAGTAACTAATTACATTTACTCAAGTACCGTACTCAAGTTAAATTTTGAGGTACTTATACTTTATCTTCACTGGAGTATTTCCAATTTCCAGTACTTACTTCTACTACACTACATCTCACAGGCAAATATTGTACTTTTACTCCACCACAATTATTTGAAAACTTTAGTTACTAGTTACTTTGCAGATATAAATTATAAATTTATAAAAAATACATTAACCACTTTAGCTCTATTTTATACATAGGCTATTTGAAAATAGCCGATCTACAAGCTCACAATGTGTCGCATCGCGACGCGTTGTGAGCTTGTAGATCAGCTTGTAGATCTGCAAACATGATTGTTTAACATGATGATTATGTGTTATTGTCACTGTAAAGAAATTTAATTTCATCTTTGTTTTATTTCCAGTGTTCCATGAGGAGATTAATGTCATTGGCTGTTCAGACACAGTTAAAGACCCATATAAAGAGTGGATGTATGCACTGGATGGTGAAGTGATGGTGTACGCAGACTTCAACAAAGGGAAGGTGCTGGAGCCTCAGCCTCCGTTTGTAGATCATATGACCTACAGAGCAGCTTATGAAGCAGCTTTGAATCAGCAGGCGGTCTGCAAACTCAACCTGGACACCATTCTCACTGCCTTGAAGAAACCACCAGTGAAAGGTACATGAATACTATGAACACAATAGTTATTAACTAAAACGGTTGAATATATTTAACATGAATGAAAATGTTTAAACATGTATATTAAGCATTTATGTTGAAATATTTTCTAAATAATATGTATTTCTAGTAAACATGAATATGTGCTCAAGGTGCTTTATTTTGATTGTCTTTTACAAATCTCTGCATTAGTATCTGCTCTGTACAGCCTGAGCTGTAGGTGAGGTGTAGATAGTACAACTATGTAGATGCAGTGGTGTGTTCTATCGTGTTACACTATATACATAGTATACTGTGCAGATTTATTTTTAAAAGTGAATACCATCCAAAAAGCGTCTGAGGAAGCGTATCCAGTGTTGATTTGGTGAATCTATCTCTGGTGGGACACTATTTTAAAGACGTCATGCGCACGTGGCTTAACACCTACACTACAGGTCACACAATGGACAATTGATATGCATCTAGGCTCATTCCTATGTTAATTCACCTGGTGTGACACCCGGCAGTCGGCAGCCTTTGTTGAGGTGTGAACTTAAGGGTTGTTTTAATCGATGCATGTGCGTGTGCGTGCTCCTGCTCAAAAGACTGGTGGGACGGCGTGTTACTGCGGCCCATGACCAATGACCACTGAGCGTATCTGATACACTTTACTTTATTTATTTGGATTTTCAATTAAAAGACATATAAATCATGTCAAAATCCAAGATAATACGATTATACAACAGTTACCATCAAAATGTTCCTGTGGTTCATGAATTAAATTACAGAGGTGAGTAACTAAGTACATGTACTCAAGTACAATTTTGAGGCATTTGTACTTACTCGAGTATTTCCAATTTCCAATAATTTTACTTCTACTCCACTACATCTCAGAGGCAAATATTGTACTTTTACTCCACTACAATTATTTGAAAACTTTAGTTACTAGTTACTTTGTAGATTTTGATTATTATTACAAAACATACAGTAACCACTTCAGCCCGATAGGCCATTTGAGAATAGCCGATCTACAAGCTCACAATGCGTCACTAATCACGATTTGATGTATTGTGAGCTTGTAGATCTGCTATTTTCAAAAGATTTGTATACATTTCAAAACTTGAAATGGGACATTTTGTATAATGAGTATTTTTACTTTTGGTACTTTAAGTACATTTTTATGCAATACTTTTGTACTTTTACTCAAGTACATTTTGAGTTCCAGACTTTTAATTGTAACAGAGTATTTCTCTATATTAAAACGTTTGTTACTTTTACTTAAGTAAAACGTTTGAGTACTTTTTCCACCACTGAAGGATGGTAGAGTGTGTTGTTAATGTTATTTTATGGTTGTTTAATGTATTGATTAATACAAAAAAAGCTCATAGCGCTATGAGCTTGTAGATCTGCTGTCGGCTGAGGGTGGGCGTGGCTTATCACCTTGGGGGGTTGGTTTGAAGCTGTCGGTGTGGCCTATCACTTTGGGGTGGGGGGGGGGTTTAAAATAATAATCCTATCTCAACTGGGTGGGACCCCCCAAAACAATCCTATTTGAACTGGGGACCCCCCCAAAATAATCCTATTTGAACTGGGGACCCCCAAAATAATCCTATTTGAACTGGGGACCTCCCAAAATAATCATATTCTTGTGTGCTTGTAGATCGGTTATTTTCACAACGTTTGCCTCTCTCTTATTCATTTGACAATTTGGCCAATTTGCTATGAAAAAGGTCTTAAAAGTCATTAAATTGTCACTTTATAAATGTGCAGATACCCTGTATCCACTTATACTGTATGTTGGTTTGTTTACTGTTGAGTGAGAAAACAATGTTACCTATTAAGCTAATCATCTGGGGACCCCCAACAAAAAGTTATCTGGGGACCCCCCAGAAGTTAATGCACTCATTCAATTATTTGAATTGAATGATGATTTATTTGATACATTTGGGGGTTATATAAAATATTGCAATTTAAATTCAAAAGCAACAGTTTAGTGTTTTCGTTTAGGTTTGCAATGCAGGCTTTAATTACAGTATAAATAATGACCTTTATTTGTTTAATATAACTCAGCTGATTGTTATTATGATTGATCTGGTATCCTATAGTTTCTTTGAGGCTCTACATTGTTCTCTCTACTCTCTACTTATGTGACTATTTACCTTGTTTGCTGACTAGAGTCAGTGGTGGGAAAAGTACTCAAATGTTTTACTTAAGTAAAAGTATCAATGCTGCAATCTAGAAGTACTCTGTTACAAGTAAAAGTCCGGAATTCAAAATATATTTGAGTAAAAGTACAAAAGTATTGGCATAAAAATTTACTTAAAGTACCAAAAGTAAAAACTACTAAAATGTTTGAAAATAGCAGATCTACAAGCTCGTAGCGCGGCACTCGGTGCCGCGCTATGAGCTTGTAGATCTGCTATTTTCAAATAGCCTAGGTATTAAAAAAGGGGTTATCCTGGAAATACATGATGGGGTCTGACAGACAGACAGACAGACAGACAGACAGACAGACAGACAGACAGACAGACAGACAGACAGACAGACAGACAGACAGACAGACAGACAGACAGACAGAGTCCTTGTTTACTTTGTAATTGTATTTAAGCTACTAAGATGCTTGAACCTATTTTAGACTTTCTGTAATGACATATTTGGCCGATAGGGGGCAGTTAGCCTAGTGTTGATATTATACAGATGATAATAAAACTGAACATTAATGACATTTTTAATTGTGTATTTCCAGATGGATATGTGTTCTATGTGGCTCACCGCTGTGTGTTTAACTCCAGTGAGCTGAAGGACATACAGTACATATACTCATTGAATTTCGATGGTGATGAGATCCTCAGGTGGGACAGTAGAGTAGATCAGTTTGTTGGATACACTGAGCTTGGTGTGAAGAACGCAGAGCGCAGCAATAAAGATCCTAGACAACTGGCTTATTGGAGATCAGGACGAGAGGCAATCTGCAAACCCGCCATTGAGATCGACTACCCCTCTGTTCTGAACAAGAGAGGTGAGCTGATCTCAGAGCAGCACTCATCACCTCATAAACTATAACATGAAATCACATGATTCTATTCAGAGATGATTAATGGTGTTAATATTTATCTGATAATGATTATAAAACATTACTTAATCTGCTGAGAAACATCTCAGATCCTCTTAAACACTTAAAGGAGTAGTTCACCCCAAAAATGACTTATTTTCCATCAATCACACCCCATGAAGCCTTGAATTCATGGAGATTATTTAGTTTTTGTCTCATTCCTGAGACAATAATTCGATTATCGGTGGAAAGATGCTAATGTATCCGGTAGGAGACTCAGGAGACTCTTTGAGTCTCCTACCGGAGAGACCGCCGGTCATCAAATTATTGTCTCAGGAATGAGACAAAAACTAAAACATCTCCATGAATTCAAGCCTTCATGGGGTGTAATTGATAGAAAATAAGTCATTTTTGGGGTGAACTACTCCTTTAAGCCTGATTTATACTCTATCCTAACACGCTGTCACGCAGTGGAAATAGCAGATCTACAAGCTCACAACATGTGGTGTCACCATCGTACACGGAGTATAAATGAAACATATAGATCTATTTCTGAGTGTTTTCACCCTCATATAATGACCTGCCTAAAACAGAGACACCAGGATTAATGTTTTTAAATTAACTTTAAAAAGAACCATGCAGGCTAAAACACACCTCTATACACTTCATTTCACCACCTGATTTTATATTTAATTATTGTCTTTACTAGTTTGTTTTGAATGTTTTTAATCACTTTAGTAATATTTTACAGGATTATGTGTATTTATATATTGTTTTGTTTGTTTCTACTCTTGTTCATTCGAACTATTTTCATTACATATTTAATGGTTTATTTTTGTATATTTAAAGCACTGTGTAACTATGAATTATTCAATATGTTTAAATTACATTATATAAATGAATTCTACTTTGTAGAAAACTGTAGACTATTTAGTACTCTATGAAATGTTATTATCTGGTGCCATCTGGTGGCCAAACATTGACACTTACAATTGCAATGTAGGCATTTATCAGACGCTCTTAATCCAGAGTGATTTACAGTAAGTAAGGAAAACACAAGGAAATACATCAAATGCATAGAAATAGTAATCTAGGATCATAGGTAAACCAAGAACCTATCATCAGTCTAAACAGTATAATATCAAACAAAAAAATTATCTGTACATTGAAACTATCCAAACTATAGGATGCCAGGTCTACAATGAACCTGGCATCTGTCTACATAACATGATATCTAAATTACATTTTAACCTTTGCATAAGCCTGCAAGGTCATCAAGGCTAGGTCTAGTGCTACAGTCTTCAGATTATGGTGGTATGGGGAGTTTGTTCCACCGTTTGGGAGCCAGAAGGGAGAAGAGTTTAAGACGTATGGAGCGTTGTCCAGGGTGTTTTAGAGAAGGGAGAAGAGTCTAGGACGTGTGGAACGTTGTCCAGGGTGTTTTAGAGAAGGGAGAAGAGTCTAGGACGTGTGGAGCGTTGTCCAGGATGTTTTAGAGAAGGGAGAAGAGTCTTGAAGATATGGGGATGTCATACCTCTGTGAGGAGCCAAAGGAGGGAGAGGAGAACGGGGGAGAGCCGGGAAATGTGAACATTTTGTCTGTTTGAAGACCAAGTGTGATCATTTGGATCGCATTTGGATGAAATACAATTGTTAATTATAATGACATGTTCCTATGACTGGTATATAATAATAAATGTAATAATAATAATAATAATAATATTAATCATCATATTTTTTAGGAGTGGAGCCCAAAGTGAGACTGAAGTCAGAGACTCCCCCTCGTCGTGGTGAACACACTCACATGCTGAGGTGCAGCAGCTACGACTTCTATCCTAAAGTGATCCTGGTGACCTGGTGGATAGGTCGAGAACCTTTGACCTCTGGTCTCTCCTCTACTGATGAGCTGTCTGATGGAGACTGGTACTACCAGTACCACTCCTACCTGGAGTACACACCCAGGTACACACCTAACAGACACCTATACATAGAAATACACAACTAATAGACACCTCTACTTGTACTACCTGTGTGTGTGTGTGTGTGTGTGTGTGTGTGTGTGTGTGTGTGTGTGTGTGTGTGTGTGTGTGTGTGTGTGTGTGTGTGTGTGTGTGTGTGTGTGTGTGTGTGTGTGTGTGTGTGTGTGTGTGTGTGTGTGTGTGTGTGTGTGTGTGTGTGTGTGTGTTATTACAGATCAGGAGAGAAGATCACATGCATGGTGGAACATCCCAGCCTGACCGCGCCTATCAAGATGGACTGGGGTCAGTTACTGTAATCTAATGTAATCTACTGTCTAAATAGCAAATATACAAGCTCATAGCGTGGCACCGAGCCTGGCACTTTTTCTTGTCAAGGACCCCCAAAATTATGTTTTTGGCCGCTGATCCCCATCAAAATATGTTGTTCCAGGGACCCCCCAGAAGCAAATATTGGAGTTAAAAATGTTGTTTAAAAAAAATATATCAAAATTATATTCAAACATTTGCACAAATGTTCAAGATCTTTTTTTAAATAGCAGATCTACAAGCTCATAGCGCGGCACTCGGTGCCGCGCTATGAGCTTATTGATTTGATAAAAACAGTTAAAAGACCAGATTGATTTGATAAAAACAGATAAAAGACCAGATTGATTTGATGAAAGCAGATCAAAGACCAGATCGATTTGATAAAAACAGATCAAAGAGTCATCATGGTTTTATCAATGTCAAAACAAGACTTTTTTACAAACTGCCTCACAGTTCTGAGTCTATGACTCTGTCCCAAGATACTTTCTGCACATTCCACAGCCTGGTTTATAATCATCATAGTAAAAGGTTGATTCATGTCTTCTAAAATCTATCATCATGTCCTTTGTTTTGGATGTATTTAGCTCTAAGAAGGACATGTCACATCAGGTGACAAACTCCTCATGGACTGGACCAATAGGGTTGGACTCATTATTACTGAACAGACTCACAATGACTGTGTCGTCTGTTTATTGTCTCCGCCAGGCCAAAAGGCATGGCGAGAGAGTATATTTTGCCCCCTGTCCATGTGTCCGTGTGTCCGTCCGTCCGTCCGTCCGTCCGTCCGTCCGTCCGTGCGTCCGTCCGTCCGTCCGTCCGTCCGTCCGTCCGTCCGTCCGTCCGTCCGTCCGTCCGTCCGTCCGTCCGTCCGTCCTTCCTTCTGTCTGTTACCAGCTAATCTCCGCCACCGTTGGCCCGGTCGCTGTGAAACTGCACACACACTCCCTGGATGCCACAGCAGAACCTCTGCCCCAAACTTTTCACATGGGCCTTTTATAGCGCCACCAGGAGGCCGATTTGTGCAAAATATATTTTCTGACAGTACTCTTACAGATTTTGTCCAAAAATCCTGCAAATCGGTACACAGTATCTCTATAGTCATTAAACGAAACTGGTCTTTCACATTTTTCATATTCCATCCTGATTGGCTAAAAATGGCTTCCAAAGTTTGCAGGAGTGCTCCGTTTTGAACAAAATGCCTCAAATCATGAACACAGCATGCAATTTTCTACTCATATTTCCACTATGCCGAGGACGAATTGCCAATTGAAAATGTTCAAATCAGCCTCATGGTGGCGCTATAACGGGCCGATTCGTGTTTTTACATATAACTGCACCGATCTGTGTAAAACTTTGTAAGCGCACTCCCTAGAGGTCAAGGAAAAACCTTTGCCCGAAATCTGCCTTTTATAGCGCCACCAGGAGGCCGACATATGTAAAACATTTTTTTAATATTACTCCTTCCGATTTTATCCAAATTTCACGCTAATCGGTAAAGATGATCTAGTCATGCGATCAAGACGGATGTGTTTGATTTTTCATATTACATCCTGGTTGGCTAAGATTGACATCTAAAGTTTGCAGTACTGGCTTGTTTTGAACAAAATGCCGCAAATCATGAACGCAGCGTCCGATTGCGGTCAAACTTTGCACACACATTCACACCATGTTGAGGAGCAAATGCCAAACTTTTAACATTGTCCTGTTATAGCGCCACCAGCAGGTCTAATTCAGCAAAACACATTTTTGGAACAAAATGCCTCAAATCATGAATGCAGTGTCCGATTGCCGTGCAAGGCCTAAGAAGAAATGGCACCCTTTTCACATTGGCCTATTATAGCGCCACCAGGAGGCCACAATAACCTACCTGACCTGGCGGAGACCTGTGCTCCGAGGAGCACTTTTTCTAGTTGTTTATTGTGTTTGGTTGTTGTAGCTTATTGTCATATGACTCCATGTCAGAGTCAGTGAAGAACAAGGTGTTTTAATCTACTGTAATAATATGATATGGTATGATATGATATGATATGATATGATATGATATGATATGATATGATATGATAATTGTATGATATGATATGATAATTGTATTGTCAGATGACTCCATGCCAGAGTCAGTGAAGAACAAGGTGGCCATGGGAGCATCAGGTCTGGTTCTGGGTCTGGTCTTGTTCCTGTCTGGATTCATCTACTTCCAGTGGAAGAAACGAGGTGATTAGCATGTTTAATTAACATGTTTTATTAATTAATCTACTACCAGTGGAAGAAATGAGGTGATTAGCATGTTTAATTAACATGTTTCATTAATTATTATACTACCAGTGGAAGAAATGAGGTCAGATCAACAGAGGATCACATGACATGTGGAACCCTCACAGAAATGCAAACAAACAAACAAACATGTAAAGCCACAACCTAAACTGGTTTATATTGGTTTTGAACCTTAACCGGTTTAGACCAGTTTAGACGACCTAGTTAGAGGTCAAAGTGTGTTCTACGTTGTCACATTTAGCTTTAATACATCAGTGTTACATGTAGTCCTAAATAAGAGTCAAATGTTCACATTAGTTCTGATGATTGAATGTTATTGTGTTATTGTGTGTACATTTATGCATTTTATGGAGAAATACACATACAGTACATAGAATTCATTTGTTTGTGTGTATTAACTGTCTCTCTTCTTCTTCTATCAGGTCGCATTCTGGTGCCGACAACCAATGACGATCTTTAGACTCCTCCCACACACCCAGGTTCACTTCCTCTTTCCTTTTACTGAACTTTTTACTGAGCTTGTGTGTGTTTTCATCAGTTTGATGAACCACCCACACTAATTGGGACTCCCTCTTTCTTTGGTTTGGCGCCTAAACCTTTAACCTCACATAAACTATGTCTATAAACCTAAACTTAACCTTAACCTTACTAATAACATGATCTATGTTCTATGATCTATGCTCATGATCTATCAACCATTTATAGCATAGTTTTAAATCATTAAATCATTAACCATTAACACACATTTAACAAGTTATGAATAACACATTAACTAATGATTTGGGAATGATTAATTTACTATTATAAGGGAAGGTTATTCTAAAGTGTTAACATGTTCACACAATTAATACATTCTGATTCTTATTGGTTTCTTTTCTTTTCACAGAACACCTGGGTGTGTTTTCAGAGAAGCAGAGAGTCAGCGATGATCCCTGGTGGAGAGAGGAGGAAATACATGTGTGTCCATTCAGCTTTTATATACTCATAACAGCAGCACAATGATGACATCATCAACCTTTTTCACTAATGAGTTATTTATACAATTAAAAATGCTAATTGGCTAGCTAAAGCTAATGATAATTACTGTCTTCCCGGTGTTTCGCCCAGGTCGACGTGGTTTTGAGGTAAGGTTAAAGGGGTAGTTCACCCCCCAAATAACTTTTTTTCTATTGATTACTCACCCCATGGAGCCTTGAATTCATGGATATTTATTTGTTTTTGTCGCATTCCTTCCTTTATTATTTGATTATAATAAATTTAGCCCCATTGATTCCGGTAGGAGACACAAATGCATTTGTGTCTCCTACCGGAATCAATGGGGACACATTTATTATAATCAAATTATTGGCTTAGGAATGTGACAAAAACAAAAAAATATCTATGAATTCAAGGCTCCAGATGGTCAGTAATCAATAGAAAAAAAGTTATTTTGGGGGTGAACTACCCCTTTAAGGTTAGGGTTAAAGTTAGGTTTATAGACATAGTTTATGTGAAGTTAAAGGTCAGGGTTTAGGCGCCACCTGGGCGACACACCAAAGGAAGAGCGAGTCCCAATTAGTGTGGGCGGTTCATCAAATATCTTTGTATAGTTTCTGTCGTCAGAAAACACAAACATAATATTTCAGTTCTACACTATATTGAAACATTAAATAATTGATCACACACACAATCAGAGTTCTTCATAACATTAATATTAATATCCATCTGAATGGAAGTCAGTCAACCATGTTTGTGAAAAAGGTTTTATTATTTTATAATTGACCATAAGTCATTTATTATTATGTAATCATTTATAATGTGTGATAATTAATGTGTTACGATCATCATGACATCACTATTTCCCTGTGATGGGTGGACATGGTCCTCTAGGGTGGTCTGAGGTGATGGGTGGACCTAAACCCTCTAGGGTGGACTGAGGTGATTATTTATCTTTCCGTTGTCAGCTCCACTGTTGTGTTTCTATCCGTTCCTTCCCCCCTGGGATCTGGGCCCCTGATCATGAATGGTTTGAAGTTCAGATGTTAGATTTTGGCTTTAATTTGCTTGGTTTGAATGGAATGTCACAATATCAATAAAGGAATGAGAAAACATAATTGTGCCTCATGTTCTCTTACATTTCACTGCAGGTGGGTTGCCAATTTCAGCCAATCAAGAGAGATTGCCCATTCACAATATAGAGCTATTTAACACTGTTACTGAACAAACACTCTATAGTAATGATTACTATCACAATATGGAGCTATTTAACACTGTTACTGAACAAATACTCTATAACAATGATTACTATCACAATATAGAGCTATTTAACACTTTTACTGAATAAATACTCTATAGCAATGATTACTATCACAGTATAGAACTATTTAACACTGTTACTGAATAAATACTCTATAACAATGATTACTATCACAATATAGAGCTATTTAACACGGTTACTGAACAAACACTCTATACATGTACGGGTTGTAAATGGAGAAAGTGCCAAAACCAGAAATTCTGCCATGGCGCTTGTGACAGACAAGCGTCATGTGAACCTTGGCTAGTCCCTCAGTTTGGCTGTTGCGATGTGACACTATTGTGAGCTTGTACTGTATATCTGCTATTTTTGGTATTTTCATTTAAATTGTGAAGTTGTGTTTCTTTTCCGATAATTTGTGAAACATTTTTGGAATTTTTTTGGGACATTTTAGCCTATAGTAACATGTCATAAATAGGGACACCAAGTTGAAAACAGCTACAGTATGACTGGAAAATCCATAAAGTCCTTCTTCACCCACTGATGACTTCCTCAAACATTTCTTTAACTATTGATGGTTTGACCTCCTCACCCTCCATCACACAACCACATGCACTAACACGCACGCACGCACGCACGCACGCACGCACGCACGCACGCACGCACGCACGCACGCACGCACGCACGCACGCACGCACGCACGCACGCACGCACGCACGCACGCACGCACACACACACACACACACACACACACACACACACACACACACACACACACACACACACACACACACACACACACACACACACACACCAAATATTTGAATTTGGCAGTGGCACAAGATACTTATAACCTGGTATGAGGAAATGTGTTCTGGTATTTGAAATGATTGTAACGCCCCAGAGCAGCATGCAGGTAGGTTCAATGTAAACAGGATCAAACAACCTATTATTATGAATGAAAGGAATCCAAAGAGGTAAACTCCATGCACATTCCAGACGAGCAAAGGGCAAAATATCTTCTATGTCTCAGGGCAAAATACAAACCTTAAAAACAATCAAAACCGCCAAGGGACGGCAACTGGTTTTGATTCGGTTTCGACCCTTTTGAGACGGACTCACACTATGATTGTGTGTGTGTGTGTGTGTGTGTGTGTGTGTGTGTGAGAGAGAGAGAGAGAGAGATAGAGAGAGAAAGAGCGAGACAGGCAGAGAGAGACAAGAGACAGAGAGAGAGAGTTTTTCAACGATATGACGTGCAGCATTCTGTTTGTTGATTTTGTTGGAGTAGCTTTTTAAATGTGTGCACCTCCCCCCGTTGACAAAATGCTCCCGGGGGGCACCGCGTTGCTGCTTTTTTGTGATTAATCCACTTTGGGACTTTTAATTGGTGATACTGTGCTTTCAATAACTATGGTGCTGACTATGTTATGGTGCTGACTATTCAGAATTTAGTGTAATTTAAAAAAAAAAAAAAAATCAGATCTGCTTTTTAGGATTTGGACTCAGGACCTTTGGACCTCACTACCCTGTGTATACACTCTCTCATCTAAATAAACCAAAACATTATAAAGAAAAACAACAACCAACAACAGCAATGGGTAAAACCTGCAGGTAAAAAAGGACACATTTGTTTTTTTATTTTATTTTATTACTAAAAAAAAAAGGCACCAAATACAGGCATCATACCGATGATAGCATTGTAGTTAATTTTCACAAAATGATAGCACCAAAAATATACTGTTATATCCCAGACTTCCCATTCCCATGTCCCTTGATAGGCACGCCGTTCAGTCAGTGGTGTGTGAGAGAGAGAGAGAGAGAGAGAGAGAGAGAGAGAGAGAGAGAGAGAGAGAGAGAGAGAGAGAGAGAGAGAAAGATGAAGTCAAAGTGCAGGACATTCAGTGCTGTGGGATGCTAGATGTCATGCTGCAGCTCTCTTGAACCACACGCTAATGTAAAAGCAACATTAGCATTATCCTTGACAGACAATGGGTAAGAACAGTAGACGAGCCGTACATAGTATGTAATGAAGGCTAACATAATAGCATATAATACAAAAGACAAATGTTTTTAGTTTTTTTTTCAGCCACAAGAGTGATGAACTGGTGCTGAACTTGTGTATATATACAAAGATAGGAACAAATCTAACGTGTCTTTTTGGCAGAATGAAGGCATACAGTAGTCACACATCTTAGAAAATAATTAACATATTGATAAAAAATAAGCTTTCTCTTTAGAGTCGTTGTAAGGCTAATGCCTAATTTATGCTTCGTCGCACGAAGGTGTCCCGCACCGGAAATAGCAGAGCTGCAAACAAACAAACATCACGATGCATTGTGAGCTTGTTGAATCCGGTATTTTTGGCATGGGACACGGTTGCAAGGCCATTATAGTTTTAAAAATGGTTTGGCTTGAATTATTATATAAAGCACAGCTAATAAAATGGAAGATAGATTTCATATCCACCCAAAAATACTGGGCTTATGTATGAAATAAATTGACAAAGACTAAAACTTTTAGGTTTTGTAAACACAATTCTAGTTTGGGTTATATGGGTAGATTTAGTTAACTATAATAACCTTGCACCATTGTATGACTATGAATAAATTAGGCTTAAACATTCTATGTTAAGAGTGGGATGGGGTCTCAACCCCTACACAGAGATGTGTTCAAAGTGCACACTGCATTTCTGGTGTAGCGTTTTGGTGAAGTTAATGATCAAAAGGGAAATCTTTACGCGGTTGAAAATACAAAATAAAAAACACTGGGTGAAATGTGTGGACTTTTAAAAGTCATGAAGAAGAAATACTGCATGGCACTTAATATTGGCAGCTGTTTAGGAAAACAACATGGTTGCTCGCACATTGTTAACAATATCGGTCCAGAACAAATTAAGGCTTGAAGTATACATTTGTGAAACATAAATGTGAGGGAAGGATAAACGGAAGATATGACGTAATTGCACTTGAATAGATATCATTTGTAATATATATATCAATCCTTTCCTTGGCCTCGGGCAAAACCAATACTCTGTGGGGTGCTATAATACTTTCATAGTGGTCATGTTATGCCTCATGTAAACTCCGTTGCATGACAGTGTCGCTTGATAACTCTTAGGTCTGTTGTCGGCAAGAGAGAGCATCGTGCGTGGGAGTCTAACCTCGCTGTCGGTCAGAAAACTTGTATCTCTGTATTTCAACATTTTAGAATTTCAAATCAATGCCTACTTCATCGTTCAAGAGTGTCACACAAAAATTGCGAAAATAGACAATCTACAGTATAAGCTCACAACGCTTCACAACGCTTGTAGATCGGCTAGTTTCACCATTTACGAAAACATTTGAATGTGAAAGTGAACGTCTATTTGCGGGGTTTTATGAATGTTTAACCAATTAAAAGTATTAACAAGAGCTTGAGACTAATTCATAACCATTGGAACAACACAGGTTATTTTTCTTTCCGTTTCCTGAAAAGTAACGGTTTTGGACGTACAAGGTTTCCACCTGACGGCAAGGATAAATTGAGCTTTACAGTATTGACATTTAAGCAGTGAAATAACATGGTGAACAATGGACAGTGTCTGAGCTACCTGTCCTTAGACGTGATGGACCATTCAAATGGAAAATACAAAAAAACTCTTGCAACTTTGATGTCATCGCTGCTGGGCATAAACCTTGTAATTCATATTTAAAAATATTATGTTTTTTTTTGTAAATTAACGCCCTACTTCTTCGTATGACAGTGTAGTGCAAAAGTAGCGAAAATAGCCAATCTGCAAGTGTAAGATACTAGATTTTCACCTACAATGTCATGCCCAAAATATAGGCAGGCCACGTTGAAAGTGTTTAAGTCTGTCTGTGGTAAGAGCTTGTGACTAAATGATAACTACACCAGATCCATTGGAACACAGGTTCTTTTTTTTTTCATGTCCTGAAAATGAACTGTTTTGGATTTACACCCGACAGCGACAGTATGACTCATAATTCAGTCAGATTGGACCGGTTGCTGCTGCTGTTGTTGTTGTTGTTGTTGTTGTTGTTGTTGTTGTTGTTGTTGTTGTTGTTGTTGTTGTTGTTCTTGTTGTTGTTGTGGCTGATGTTCAGACAGTCAAGTGGGTGTGTGGGTTCCTGAGGTAGCCCAGTTGTGAAATGATTTCAACGCTGCATAGCTGGCTGCACATCACATGCCGTTATTCCCTTTTCCCCCTTTAGACTGAGTATAAAAATACATTAAAACAACATCTCATTCCGTAAGTACAAACTTTCTTTTACAAAATACCTTTCATTTAAAAAAGAAAAAATTTTGTTTTTTTTTCTCTCTCCAACGTCCTGGCCAGTGTGGAGACATGAAGTACAGTAGTAGTAGAGTGGCGTGTATGCTATTCCCAAGACGAAACCACAAAGAAACCATGCCCCGCATCGCTGCGATCAACACGGAGGGAGCGCTTATTTTGGTTCACGTGATAACCTGTGATAACCTGGGCCGCCACCGCTGCTGGCGCTGGTGGTGGCGGCCCAGCTCGTAGGTGAGCAAGCGCTGTATCCTGGGGCTGGAGCGCGACTCAGGGCCGATCACGTAGATCACCTGCAGGTACCACTGGTGGCCCGCCTCCACCTGGACATCGGAATCGGGAATCAAACGTCATTGTCATATCACGGGTTTAAAGAGGAAAAGATTAAATTTGTTTGTGCGGGCGCCATCGTTTTTGTTGTTTTCAGGAGAAGAAAACGAAAAGAAGAGGGGGGGGGGGGGTAAAATGCAAGGAATAGGCAAACATACAAGATATCTACATATAAACATACCATAATCCAGCTGGAACAGTATGTACATTAGGTCACAGATAGGGAGGGTTCGATTTGTTAAAAAAAACTAAAAACGTTTTTTACATTAAAAAGAAATTATATTTTTTTAGTTTTTTGTCTCATTCTTAAGACAATAATTTGATGACCGGCAGCGGTTCCGGTAGGAGACACAACGACTCGTTGTGTCTCCTACCGGAACCGCTGCCTACCGGTCCGCTGGTCATCAAATTATTGTCTTAAGAATGAGACAAAAACTAAAATATATCCATGAATTCCATGGGGTGACTAATCCATTGAAACAAAGTTTTTGGGGGGTGAAGTGTCCCTTTAACTGCTTAAGTTGAAAAATTTGCCCAAAATAGGGATGCCAGATTTAATGTTCTAAACCAATAAGCCACAAGAGGCTGTGGTGCACCGTGATTTCACAATGGCTTGGAGGTGTAGGAAGCCTTATCTTATCTTATCTTCGGACCCTGTTATAAGACGCCGCAGTGATGTGACAGTGGCTGAGCAACACATTTACCTTGTAGAGGGCGTCGACCTTCATGGTGAAACCATCCACGCCAGGCATGGGCGCCATGGACTGCAGCTCAGGCATGTCAGAGGAGAAGTGAGCCTCAAAGGGAACGTCATGGAAGTATCTGTCACACACGTCTGGCTGTTTGCGATCCTGTGGAAGGAATCAGAGGACGACTAAATACTAGGAATACTCCAAATCTAGCATATTATTCTATACACTAATAATATACTAGTATTGGTAAGAAGGAAAAAAGCAGGTGCGCTTCCTCTAGATGCTTTTTTGTTTAGGCAGTGGGTGCTCAGCTATAAATATAACTTGAATCAAATACCACCCAAGTCAGCCTTCCTCAGAGCATTTTTTTTTTAAATTTTTATCTGCTCTGAAGAAGGCTGAGGCCGAAACGCGTAAGCGTTCCCAATAAATGAGAATGTGTATCTGACTTTAAATGATGCTGTCTTTTACATGAATATTGTACAATACTAGGGATGCACCGATATGGACATTCTTGGCCAATACCGATACCGATGTTTAAAATAACAATTTATGCCATAGCCGATACTGATACCGATATTTGTTTATTTAGTTTTTGGTGTTATTATTTTGTGCCAAGGAAACAAATACATCTTCATTATAAGAAATAACTGTTCAGAATATGCAGAAACACAACATAATTGCCTCCTAACTCCTGTAACTTTAACAATTTTGTTTTGCCGATACCGATGTTGACTGATAGTGACAAATATCGTCCGATACCGATATGTGGCCAATATATCGGTGCATCCCAATTTCTGACTAATAAAGTATTGAATGGATCAAATCAATGTGACCTGATGAAGAGGACCAGTGTGTGTTCCTCACATTAAGGACAGAAGCACCAAAAATAAACCAATTATACAATTTTAGACATGGGTTATAATTTAATTAAGATTGGGACAGCCCCACTTAATCCAAGACACAGCTTGGATCACATTAATTACAAAAATGAAGACCAGGATTATTTTTTTTAACAGAGAGGGAAATAATGAGTCTCTGTAATCAGTGACAGTAGTGGAAAGTAACCAATTACATGTACTCAATTACTGTACTTTCGCGGTATTTTTTACTTTACTGGAGTATTTCCAATTTTCAATACTTGTACTTCTACTCCACTACATCTCAGAGGCAAATATTGTATTTTTTACTCCACTACAATTATTTGAAAACGTAACTACTAGTTACTTTGTAGATTTTGATTATTACAAACACATTAACCACTTCAGCTCTATGTAGGCTATTTGAAAATAGCCGATCTACAAGCTCACAACTTGTCGTGGTGCAGCGCATTGTGAGCTTGTAGATCTAATATATTTTTTAATATTTTTAATACATTTTATACATTTTGAAAACTTGTGAAATGGGACGGTCTGCATAATGAGTACTTTTACTTACTTTTGGTAGTTTAAGTATGTTTTGACGCCAATACTTTTGTGCTTTGTAAATTGTGATTACCAGACTGTTACTTGTAACAGAGTGTTTCTACATTGCAGTATTGATACTTTTACTAAGTAAAACATTTTAGTACTTTTCACCCCACTTATCAGTGAATATACAGCCTGGCAACAGGCAGCCTCCTCCACTCATCAGCTCTCAGGAGACATGTGTAATCCAGACAGAGCAGATAGTAATCACATCCTTTACTCTCTCTAGAGTTATAGACCTGTGAGGGTCCATCTGGACGCTAACCTCCTGAGCATCTTAATCCATCAAGACCGGGAACACATCTGTGTCCTTTTAAGATTTATTTGGCTATTCAAAAATAGCAGATCTACAAGCTCATAGCGCGGCACTCGGCTTGTAGATCAGCTATTTTTCTTTTTTTATAATCGTGGAAGATTTGTGCAAATCTTCAAAGTCTTCAGTGCATATCGTCACTGTCCAGAAGAAACCCGGATATCTCCATCATTTCAACCTTTTATGTGTTTTTTTCCTCCCTATACTCATTCACTGCCAGAGTAAATAAATACATCACCCACTGACAGCCATTTTTCAACTTGTATCTTATGTGTGGATGCACCCTATGGGTGCATCCACACATAAGATACATGTTGAAATGCACCCAATGGGTGCACCGTGCATCCACACATAAGATACAAGTTGACGCTCGGAAGTCGTTAGTTCCATCCACTCCCATGTTATGGGAAAAAACGGAAAGACCGTCCCGATGCGCGTCTGAAGCTCATATCCGGGTTCCGCTATGGTGAACTATCACCCAGAAGTGATAGGCACCAACCAATAGGACAGATACGTCCTGTGTTCTCTCCACTGGGCGGGTTTGTCTCTTGTAGTTTTCTTACAGGGGAAATGCAAGGCAGATGTTCCCGCACCAACACAACACAACACAACACAACACACATGCACTCTATTTCAATAAATGTAACTGCACTAATGTTTTCATATTGCTGGATAATATGGATAATATTAATATTTAATATTGCACATGTATAATGTTTTCATGTTGAGTAGTGTCATTTATTCCTCTGTTCTCACTTATACAAATAGCACTAGTCAAAGAACTACACTTCCTCTGTCCTCACTTAGTACAAATAGCACTAGTCAAAGAACTACACTTCCTCTGTCCTCACTTATACAAATAGCACTAGTCAAAGAACTACACTTCCTCTGTCCTCACTTAGTACAAATAGCACTAGTCAAAGAACTACACTTCCTCTCTAGTCAAAGAACTACACTTCCTCTCTAGTCAAAGAACTACACTTCCTCTCTAGTCAAAGAACTACACTTCCTGAAAAACGGCGCTGCCCTCCAGCTGCTCAAAGCCCCTGAAGATATCAAAGTAACGGCCGGAACCTGAACAAGAACTTGAGACAACTAGCGTCAACTTGCATCTTATGTGTGGATGAACCCTTACCGGTCTTAATGGGATAAATATAGAACATGCTTCCTGGTGTGAGGGTTTATTCACAGGAAGACACACACTTGTGAGATTCTACTTCAAGTGCCTTAACCCATTCAGACCGGGAAAGAATCTGTGTAATTTATTTTAAGATTTATTTGGGCTATTAAAAAATAGCAGATGTACAAGCTCATAGCTTGTAGATCTGCTATTTTCTTTTTTTTTTTATTGTGAAAATTGCAAATCTTTTAATACATTTTAACTCAAATCTTTGCTTCTGGGGGTCCCTGGAACAAAATATTTTCAGATGTTTTTTTTTTTCTCATTTTGGGAGGTCCTTGACATAAAAAAGTTGAAGAACCACTGATATAGATATATAGCAACATAAGTAAAATAAAAATAATAAAACTGTTACGATTTAGAAGACATTTGTAGAATCCCCCAAAAGCAATAATATTTGAGTTACAAGTGTTTGCTTTATAAAATATATATATTGAAAGATTTTCACGATAAAAAGAAAATAGCAGATCAAGCTCATAGTGCGGCACTCGGTATCACTGACACCATGCTGTGGTCATAGCAACGACCCCATGACCCCCCTCCTATCAGCCGGTCAGCAGAATATCATCTGTAGAACCTTTCACCATGCATTGTTCTTAATTAACCCATTAAGACCGGGACGCATCCATGTCATTTTTACATTTCTTTGGCTAAATGGTAAAAGGTAAATAATGGTAAATGGTGCATTTATAAAGCTCTTTTATCCAAAGTGCTTTACATAGATTGTTCATTACATTAACCCATTCACACACACATTCATACACCGATGGAGGAGGAAACCATGCAAGGCACCAACCTGCTCATCTGGAGTAATTAGGGGTTCAGTGTCTTGCTCAAGGACACTTTGACACTAACTCTGGGGGAGCCCGGGATCAAACTGGGAACCTCACGGTTCCCATCCGGCCACTCTACCCCTGAGCCACTGCCGCTACTCAATAATAGCAGATCTACAAGCTCATAGCGGGAGCTTGTAGATCTGCTATTTTAGAAGAATTGTGAAAATTTCTGCAAATCTTTTAAAGCAAACATTTTTTACTCACATCTTTGCTTCTGGGGGGTCCCTGGAACAAGGTATTTTGAGATGGGGGTCCGCAGCCAAATACATATAATTGTAGGGGTCCTTGACATGAAAAAAGAACCACTGATATTATAGCAACATACGTTTTTTTTTTTTGTTAGGATTTAGAAGACATCTGTAGAATCCCCAGAAAAATCCCTAAAAAAGATTTGAGTTACAAATGTTTGCTTTAAAAATATATATATTCAAAGATTTGCACACATTTTCATGAAAAGAAAATCACAGATCTACAAGCTCTATGAGCTTGTAGATCAGCTTGTAGAGCTGCTGAATAACTCTGGGGGAGCCTGGGATCAAACCCGGCCATACCCCCTGAGCCACTGCCACTACTCACTGATATTATAGCAACATAAGTTTAAAAAAAAACTGTTAGGATTTAGAAGACATTTGTATAATCCCCAGAATAATCCCTAAAAAAGATTTGAGTTACAAATGTTTGCTTTAAAAATATATAAGATAAGATATCAAAGATTTGCACAAATGGTCATGATTTAAAAAAAAACCTGATCTACAAGCTCATAGTGTGGCACTCGGTGACGCACTATGAGCTTGTAGATCTGCTATTTTTTTTCAAAATCGTGAACATTTTGTGCAAATCTTTGAATATACATTTTTTAAAGCGAACATTAGTAATTCAAATCTTTGCTTCAGTGCCGCGCTATGAGCTTGTAGATCTGCTATTTTTGAATAGCCAAAGTATAAAAGGTTAAAGAGGTTAAAAATATTGTGACGCTATATTAACTAATTTTGCTGGGGACCCCCTGGTACCCCCCAAGGACCCCTGGGGGTCCCCGGACCCCACTTTGAGAACCAATGATTTAGAGCTATTTCATCCAGAGGGGGACATGTGTTTTCCAGCTCCATCCAGCTGAGTGCTGCCAACAGAGGACACAACACATAGCTGGGTATGGGAAGCCTTCTGCTGTCACTTTACCCTGAATGACCCAAAGTAGAAACTTAAAGATCTACAAGCTGCTTACCTTAACCCATTCAATACGGGAACGCATCCGTGTCATTTTACATTTATTGGGCTATTCAGAAATAGCAGATCTACAAGCTCATAGCACGGCACCGAGTGCCGCACTATGAGCTTGTAGATCTGCTATTTTTGTAAAATTTAGATTTCTTTTGCAAATCTTTGAATATATATATAGGTTTTTTTAAAGCAAACATTTTAACTCAAATCTTTGCTTCTGGGGGATTCTTCAAATGTCTTCTAAAAAAACGTATGAAAAAACGTATGTTAATATAATATCAGTGGTTCTCAAACTTTTTCATGTCAAGGACCCCCAAAATTATATGTATTTGGCCGCTGACCCACATCTCAAAATATGTTGTTCCAGGGACCCCCCAGAAGCAAAGATTTGAGTTAAAAATGTTTGCTTTAAAATATATATATATTCAAAGATTTGCACACATCTTTACGATTTTTTCAAAAATAGCAGATCTACAAGCTCATGGTGCCGCACTATGAGCTTGTAGTTCTGCTATTTTTGAATAGTCAAAGTATAAAATGATGGTTAAAGTGGTTACAGAGATGCGTTCCCGGTCTTAAACGGTTAAGTGCAAGGCAGCTGTCACGATGACTGTCCATCATGAGGGCTGGTCCAATGTCCTTCTCTTCCCTGTGAATATACCATCAGATCAAATGTAAGTTGGCCTAGCGGCCATTTTGACAGAGAAAAACTTCCTACTACTAGGACAGAGGTAGCCTGGGCACCATTCCTTTTCGGGTATATGATCCGGTCGGGAGCTCTACGTCATCCGCGTCATCAGCGACCGGATCGCGACAAACCGGAAACACGTCTCACCCCAAAATAGGTCCGTCCTATAAAATCCTTGATGCGGCGTAGTTTAGCTTATTTTTTAAATATAAATGTGAGTGTACTTTCCGGAGACTATTTAGCGTCTGTATTATCCGTATTATCCCACGGGGAAATTCTATTCCATTTAAATAGGGATTGGGGAACCAAAACAAAGCGGCACCGCAAAACCGGGTTGGAAAGTAACTAAAGTAATATGTAACTTAAAGTAATATTATTACTTTTTCCCAGTAACTAGTAACATAACTAATTACTTTCACGTTTTGAGTAATATTATTACCTTTACTTTTTTTCAAAAAGTAATATATTACTTTTTGAAAATGTGTTGCTATGGGAGCCTTTTTATTTTAGTATTTTATTAGAATACATTTTGTTTAATAAACAACAGAAGTTGTTCAAAGATTGTGTCTCATGATGAGTCATTATCTGTTTGAGCCCAGGTGTTTGAATTTGAAATTTTTTTTAGGCAAAAAATACATGAAATACATTTAAAATACTACCAAAAAAGTCCTTGCGGTCTTGTTTCCATTGAGGTCCTTAGTATTCAATTCATAGTCAAATGGTTTTCATTTAGTCTGTAAGTTATGAATTCATACACAGTAAAAGTCTTAGTGTTAATATAATTGAAATGAGTGCACAAATAGAACCAAATGGACCCGTCATGTGTACAGAACACATTTCAGAGTTAAATCAACAATGAGGATTTTACAATGTAGGCTGCAGAAAAGAGAAAAAAAACAACTGCTGCTAATGTTGAAAATGCAAAGTCAGACTTTTGGGGAGAAAGGATGCAATTACTGGGGGCGAGAAAAAAAAAGTAACTAAGTAATAAGTAACTAGTTACTTTTGGCAGGGAGTAATAAGTAAAGTAACTACATTACTTTTTAAACAAGTAATATGTAATAAGTAACATATTACTATGTTGTAGTAACTATTCCAACACTGATCGCGACAATCCGGAAACAGGATTATTTTTTCTTTTTTCTTTTTCAGTAGGCGTGGCCTAGACCGGATCATATGGGTCTTTAGTAACAGACACCAGGCTTTCCTCCGAGGTGGAAAGACTGGTGATGCGAGGTTAGGACAGAGGTGGAGAACTGCTACTCAGGGTCTTACCTGTTTAGATGAATCAAGCAGGTCAGATATCCTCTGTGGGCGGGTCCTACGGCTGGCCACACCCCTTCCACCATCGTACTATTCACACTCCCTGGGTTGTCAAAAACACAATCTGCACAAAGAGCAGAATAGCAAATTATTCTGTTCTCTTTCTTTGTTCTTATGAGACCTCATTGACTTATTTTCTTCTTCATAATATCTTACAACTTAACTAAGGATATAGCAGCCTACTTCAAATACAATGGAATAAGGTATAGTCATGGTCAGTGTCCTGGTCAGTATCATGTCAGTATCATGGTCAGTATCATGTCAGTATCATGGTCAATATCATGTCAGTAGCATGGTCAGTATCATGGTCAATATCTCAGTCAGTATCATGTTAGTATCTGGTCAGTATCATGGTCAGTATCATGGTCAATATCAGTCAGTATCATGTCAGTATCATGGTCAGTATCATGGTCAATATCAGTCAGTATCATGTCAGTATCATGGTCAATATCATGGTCAGTATCACAACAAATTTATGCATTGATTATTTACAAATGAATAATTTAACTTTTAACTATACTATAAATTATTCTCAACCTTTTAATACACCATTTTAATATATTCCCCTTTTAACCATTAATTTGTTTCTCTAATTGATTCAATATATGTAAAGTATAACCATCCAGGTAATTGTAGCTAAAACCAACCATTAGTGTCTCAAGACACTCAAACCAAATGGTTTTCATGTCACAAAATAAGCAGAATGACCCTTTAATGTCTCACTATGCTGCTGCCTCACTAACCAAGGCTAGCTAGCTAGCTTATAGCTTAGCATCTTGGTTAGCATTCAACCTCTTCATAAACATCACTAAAACGATACAGTGTTGACACTAAAGTACATTTAAAACATTAACACAACATTAACACAACCACTGTTGGTTTTTATCAAGTATCTGGACTCAAACAAGCAAATAAAGTATGTTATGTTAGCATTAGCAACAGGCTAATGCCTAGTGGTTTCACAACAACACTAAACAGAATTCTCTTTGGTCTGTGGACTCTAATAAGAGCATGTCTCATTA